>NC_074670.1:7847760-7856800 GCF_029448725.1 Salvelinus fontinalis
TCTTCCTTCCCCCAGATCATTTCTGGAAGTGAGAAAGGGGTTCTCTGTCAACTTACCTAGGAACCAATTGAATATTTACACTTTATACCACTAACTTCTGATTGTCGTTGTCAATCACTGTTTCCTCCCGGGTGTCACATGGTGGATGAAAGGTTCAGTCCTAGGCTTTCTATACCATGATCTCCCAGAGGACCTCAGGAGGACCTGCTGATCTGAAATAAGCCACCGTTCTACTTCAATTTGCTTTGTTCTGTTTTACTGGCCCACAGACAGCTGTGAGAAAGGCTCAGAGCGGAGGGAGGGTGAGGGCCAACTCACGGCCCCTGGCTGTGTCTCATATGGCATCCTATTCTCTATATAGTACCCTTCTTTTGACCAGAGCCCAACGGTGATAGAGTGCAATTTGGGACACGGGCCCTGTGTGTTTGATGTTGTGCAGTCTTGTAAAGCACCAGCTGGAGAGTGCTGTCCTGAGGGAGCACTTCAGACGGCTTGTAAAGCCCCACTCCAGGGCCACACCACTAGAACACAGCAAGCCCCGCTCCAGGGCCACGCACCACTAGAACACAGCAAGCCCCACTCCAGGGCCACACCACTAGAACATAGCAAGCCTCACTCCAGGGCCACACCACTAGAACATAGCAAGCCCCACTCCAGGGCCACACACCACTAGAACATAGCGAGCCCCACTCCAGGGCCACACACCACTAGAACATAGCAAGCCCCACTCCAGGGCCACACCACTAGAACACAGCAAGCCCCACTCCAGGGCCACGCACCACTAGAACACAGCAAGCCCCATTGTAGTTCTAAGACGCTATATAAATTTAGCAACTGTGTTCAATTGCACAGAGCTATGTTTTTTATCCTTTCTGCCCAATGAATGACCATGCATGTACACACACACACACACACACACACACACACACACACACACACACACACACACACACACACACACACACACACACACACACACACACACACGTATAACACATGCAAGATTTAATAGCGCATTTGTTCGGGGAAAGAGACCAGATGCCTGTGACAAGTTCAGCTTCACATCCATGGTCATGTGACAATGCTGCCTGTTGACTTGTTCAAAGCTAGATAAGGTAGGGGGGATTTTATAGAAACTAGTCACAGGTGTCAATCTGGTGTTGCAGGTATGAGGCATAATGTGTTGCAGCTTGATGTTTGAAGACTGGAGCCTAAATTGCTCATTGGTTGTCCTGTGCCCTTTCAGTTTTATGCCTTGTGTAATGAGTTTATAATGAGCTTGACTTAACTATGAGCCCTGTGATAGGACCGACCGACCGTCTGACCTGCTCGAGCTCATAGCAAACCAAAGGCCTGTTTTTGTCTGTGGCAACTCAAACATCCTGCAGGGTTATTACAGTTAGAGGGGTTTGGAATAGCAGCAACGCTTTATCATACAGAGTTGGAAAGACCACCACATGCAATACTGTATTCCTACTGTAATGCCAATGAGGCACAAAGTATTTTAACAGACAACCTTTTTCATTTCAAAAACTGTGAATGAGCAACTTAATACTTTTTTTCATTCACATTTCCCCATTTAATTTGACATTATGCTCTTTTAAAGCTTTAGGTGGTTCAACTTCAGCAAAATATACATTTCTGTGGTGTTTTAATGATTTCAGAAACATTCAAAACGTTTCCAGTGATAAAAAATAACGTAATAACTTTCATGTTTCTACCAATATGACCCATAGGTCTTAATCTTGGACCAAAAAGTCATTGCTTAAGAATGTTATTTTACAAAAGGACACGTGGTCCGATAGGCTACCATTATCAGCGGTTAGGTTGGAGATCATTTCATTTTCTCGTCTTGTGTTCATAATTGTTCTGTGTTTGTACAGTTGAAGTCAGAAGTTTACATACACTTAGATTGGAGTCATTAAAACTTGTTTTTCAACCACTCCACAAATTTCTTGTTAACAAACTATAGTTTTGGCAAGTTGGTTAGGACATCTACTTCGTGCATGACACAAGGAATTTTTCCAACAATTGTTTACAGATTATTTCATTTATAATCCACTGTATCACAATTCCAGTGGGTCAGAAGTGTACATACACTAAGTTGACTGTGCCTTTAAACAACTTGGAAAACTCCAGAAAATGATATCATGACTTTAGAAGCTTCTGATAGGCTAATTGACATCATTTGAGTCAATTGGAGGTGTACCTGTGGATGTATTTCAAGGCCTACCTTCAAACTCAGTGCCTCTTTGCTTGACATCATGGGAAAATCAAAAGACATCAGCCAAGACCTCAGAAAAATAATTATAGACCTCCACAAGTCTGGTTCATCCTTGGGAGCAGTTTCCAAAATGCCTGAAGGTACCATGTTCATCTGTACAAACAATAGTACGCAAGTATAAACACCATGGGACCACGCAGCCATCATACCGCTCAGGAAGGAGAACCTCCTAGAGATGAACGTACTTTGGTGCGAAAGTGCAAATCAATCCCAGAACAACAGCAAAGGACCTTGTGAAGATGCTGGAGGAAACAGGTACAAAAGTATCTATATCCACAGAAAAACAAGTCCTATATCGACATAACCTGAAAGGGCTCTCAGTAAGGAGAAACCACTGCTCCAAAACCACCATAAAAAAGCCAGACTACGGTTTGCAACTGCACATGGGGACAAATATTGTACTTTTTGGAGAAATCTCCTCTGGTCTGATGAAACAAAAATAGAACTGTTTGGCCATAATGACCATCATTATGTTTGGAGGATAAAGGGGGATGCTTGCAAGTCGAAGAACACCATCCCAACCGTGAAGCACAGGGGTGGCAGCATCATGTTGTGGGGGTGCATTGCTGCAGGAGAGACTGGTGCACTTCACAAAATAGATGGCATCATGAGGATGGAAAATTATGTGGATATATTGAAGCATCATCTCAAGACATCAGTCAGGAAGTTAAAGCTTGGTCGCAAATGGGTCTTCCAAGTGGACAATGACCCCAAGCATACTTCCAAAGTTGTGGCAAAATGGGTTAAGGACAACAAAGTCAAGGTATTGGAGTAGCCATCACAAAGCCCTGACCTCAATCCTATAGAAAATGTGTGGGCACAACTGAAAAAGCATGAGTAAGCAAGGATGCCTACAAACCTGACTCAGTTACACCAGCTCTGTCAGGAGGAATGGGCCAAAATTCACCCAACTTATTGTGGGAAGCTTGTGGAAGGCTATCCGAAACATTTGACCCAAGTTAAACAATTTAAAGGCAATGCTACCAAATACTAATTGAGTGATTGTAAACTTCTGACCCACTGGGAATGTGATGAAAGAAATAAAAGTTTAAATAAATCATTCTCTCTACTATTATTCTGACATTTCACATTCTTAAAATAAAGTGGTTATCCTAACTGACCAAAGACAGGGAATTTTTACTAGGATTAAATGTCAGGAAATGTGAAAAACTGAGTTTAAATGTATTTGGCTAAGGTGTATGTAAACTTCCGACTTCAACTGTAGATATACAGTTTCTCACAATTCCTGACATTTAATCAGAGTAAAAATTCCCTGTCTTAGGTCAATTAGGATCACCACTTCATTTTAAGAATGTGAAATGTCAGAATAATAGTAGAGAGAATTATTTATTTCAACTTTTATTTCTGTCATCACATTCCTAGGGTTTTTACACGTTTCCCTTGCTTGTTCAATGAACCATAAACAATTAATGAACATGCACCTGTGGAACGGTTGTTAAGACACTGACAGCTTACAGACGGTAGGCAATTAAGGTCACAGTTATGAAAACTTAGGACACTAAAGAGGCCTTTCTACGGACTCTGGAAAACACCTAAAGAAAGATGCCCAGGGTCCCTGCTCATCTGTGCGAACGTGCCTTAGGCATGCTGCAAGGAGGCATTAGGACTGCAGATGTGGCCGGGGCAATAAATTGCAATATCCGTACTGTGAGACGCCTAAGGCAGCGTTACAGGGAGACAGGACGGACAGCTGATCGTCCTCGCAGTGGCAGACCACGTGTAACAACACCTGCACAGGATCGGTACATCCAAACATCACACCTGCGGGACAGGTACAGGATGGCAGCAACAACTGCCTGAGTTACACCATGTATCTGGGGCGGTGTGTCACAGCATCATCGGACTGAGCTTGTTGTCATTGCAGGCAATCTCAACACTATGCGTTACAGGGAAGACATCCTCCTCCCTCATGTGGTACCCTTCCTGCAGGCTCATCCTGACATGACCCTCCAGCATGACAATGCCACCAGCCATACTGCTCGTTCTGTGTGTGATTTCCTGCAAGACAGGAATGTCAGTGTTCTGCCATGGCCAGCGAAGAGCCCGGATCTCAATCCCATTGAACACATCTGGGACCTGTTGGATCGGAGGGTGAGGGCTAGGGCCATTCCCAGCCAGAAATGTCTGGGAACTTGCAGGTGCCTTGGTGGAAGAGTGGGGTAACATCTCACCGCAAGAACTGGCAAATCTGGTGCAGTCCATGAGGACTAGATGCACTGCAGTACTTAATGCAGCTGGTGGCCACACCAGATACTGACTGTTACTTTTGATTTTGACCCCCCCCCCCCTTTATTCAGGGACACATTATTCAATTTATGTTAGTCACATGTCTGTGGAACTTGTTCAGTTTATGTCTCAGTTGTTGAATCTTGTTATGTTCATACAAATATTTACACATGTTAAGTTTGCTGAAAATTAACACAGTTGACAGTGAGAGGACGTTTATTTTTTTTACCTGAGTTTATGTATGTACAGTGGGGAGAACAAGTATTTGATACACTGCCGATTTTGCAGGTTCTCCTACTTACAAAGCATGTAGAGGTCTGTAATTTTTATCATAGGTACACTTCAACTGTCAGAGACGGAATCTAAAACAAAAATCCAGAAAATCACATTGTATGATTTTTAAGTAATTAATTTGCATTTTAATGCATGACATAAGTATTTGATACATCAGAAAAGCAGAACTAAATATTTGGAACAGAAATCTTTGTTTGCAATTACAGAGATCATACGTTTCCTGTAGTTCTTGACCACGTTTGCACACACTGCAGCAGGGATTTTGGCCCACTCCTCCATACAGACCTTCTCCAGATCCTTCAGGTTTCGGGGCTGTCGCTGGGCAATAAGGACTTTCAGCTCCCTCCAAATTTTTCTCTATTGGGTTCAGGTCTGGAGACTGGCTAGGCCACTCCAGGACCTTGAGATGCTTCTTACGGAGCCACTCCTTAGTTGCCCTGGCTGTGTGTTTCGGGTCGTCATGCTGGAAAACCCAGCCACGACCCATTTTCAATGCTCTTACTGAGGAAAGGAGGTTGTTGGCCAAGATCTCGCGATACATGGCCCCATCCATCCTCCCCTCGATACGGTGCAGTCGTCCTGTCCCCTTTGCAGAAAAGCATCCCCAAAGAATGATGTTTCCACCTCCATGCTTCACGGTTGGGATGGTGTTCTTGGGGTTGTACTCATCCTTCTTCTTCCTCCAAACACGGTGAGTGGAGTTTAGACCAAAAAGCTCTATTTTTGTCTCATCAGACCACATGACCTTCTCCCATTCCTCCTCTGGATCATCCAGATGGTCATTGGCAAACTTCAGACGGGCCTGGACATGCGCTGGCTTGAGCAGGGGGACCTTGCGTGCGCTGCAGGATTTTAATCCATGACGGGGGAGTGTGTTACTAATGGTTTTCTTTGAGACTGTGGTCCCAGCTCTCTTCGGGTCATTGACCAGGTCCTGCCGTGTAGTTCTGGGCTGATCCCTCACCTTCCTCCTGATCATTGATGCCCCACGAGGTGAGATCTTGCATGGAGCCCCAGACCGAGGGTGATTGACCGTCATCTTGAACTTCTTCCATTTTCTAATAATTGCGCCAACAGTTGTTGCCTTCTCACCATGCTGCTTGCCTATTGTCCTGTAGCCCATCCCAGCCTTGTGCAGGTCTACAATTTCAGCCCTGATGTCCTTACACAGCTCTCTGGTCTTGGCCATTGTGGAGAGGTTGGAGTCTGTTTGATTGAGTGTGTGGACAGGTGTCTTTTATACAGGTAACGATTTCAAACAGGTACAGTTAATACAGGTAATGAGTGGAGAACAGGAGGGCTTCTTAAAGAAAAACTAACAGGTCTGTGAGAGCCGGAATTCTTACTGGTTGGTAGGTGATCAAATACTTATGTCATGCAATAAAATGCAAAGTAATGACATAAAAATCATACAATGTGATTTTCTGGATTTTTGTTTTAGATTCCGTCTCTCACAGTTGAAGTGTACCTATGATAAAAAAATTACAGACCTCTACATGCTTTGTAAGTAGGAACACCTGCAAAATCGGCAGTGTATCAAATACTTGTTCTCCCCACTGTATATGTGTGACTGTTTATGTATGTGCATGTGTATGTATGTATGTATATGTATGAATGTTTATGTATGTGTATGTGTATGTATATGGGTATGTATGTATGTATATAGATATATATAATTATCCCAACAATGTATGGGGGATTGGAAATGATGCAGACAATCACATTGATGGAAGCAACAATCTATCTGCAGTATTAAAGCAGATCAACCCCCTGGGGATATAAACACATCAGTGAATGTTTTCCACATGTACACAGGAATTATCTCATTACTGCTGTTACAGCTGCTCAACCAGGGATGTTTCTCTACTGTCCCTGTGTGTGTGTGTGTGTGTGTGTGTGTGTGTGTGTGTGTGTGTGTGTGTGTGTGTGTGTGTGTGTGTGTGTGTGTGTGTGTGTGTGTGTGTGTGTGTGTGTCAAGGAGTCAGCACCGACACATTTCCCCACACTGTTCATAGTACCTTATTATGACTGACAAATCCAGAGATGATTTAGTACCCACACAGTGCACAAGACTATCCAGGATAGTAGCTGTCAGATTCCAATCAGACAATAGACTGCCTTGTGACATCATCGACATGTGCAAGATTTGCAGCAAGTGGATCGTCTTGTGCACTTTGTTGGTCCTTGATAATCTTGTGCACTCTGCAGACAAATTGCCTTGTGCTCCATAGGTTTAGTGCTTCCCTATTGTACCTCCCACACTGTATAATACCTCTATCTATAGGTTACCTCCCATATAGTAGACTACATACTATCTATAGGTTACCTCCCATATGTTAGACTACATACTGTGTGTTTCTGAACAGGCTCAGAGGACTCCATCACATAGTGGCTGTGTGTAGATGGTCAGAGAACTTCCAGAACCACTACAGGTCTGAGTCCCAAATGGCACCCTATTCCCCATTTAGTGCACTACTTTTGACCAAGTCATGCACTATATAGGAAATGTGGTATCATTTGGCACGCACCTAAATAAGTAGGATGAAACTGGAGGAAAAGAGTTATTAATATGTTGATATAAAATAAACACTGGTCCACTTCACAAGGTTGCAAAAATCCGGTAACTTTCCTCAAATTCCCTGGTTTTCTAGAAAACCCAATTGTAACATTTCCAGAATCAGGAGGGAATAGGAAATACTTTTGGAAAAGTTACCAGATTTTTTGCAACCCTAACAAAGGCTTGACTTTGTGTGATTTGACTTGAACTAGTTAATTCACAAGTTAAAGATGGAGTGCTCTCCACTTGGGCCACTTATCAAAGGCAACTATAGACTTCTGTCCAGACGACATGCTTAGTTTCATACACCGCAGCCGATTTGGACTTGACAGGATAGCCCTGTTCCAACGTCTGAAATGTGCTACTGCCACTTGTGTCTACATAGCTCATAAAGTACAACCACACATGCATGGACAATGAGACCCCTTGTGAAAAGTAAGATGTTCGTAGAGGCCTCTGCCAATAGAAACAACAGTTGAGAAAAAACAGTAGAAGGTTCTAAAAAGACATTCTCTCCCTCCGTGGTAAATCCATCACTTCCTTGTTTCTCATGGTTTGTGTCAAAGGGCTGTTCAACAAACAATAATATGGTGATAAGGAGTTATATACTTGACCTGCTCTTTCCCCTTTGAAAAATAAGGTCAGATTAGCATGTTTTGAAACTAGTAAGCATCCAAAATGGCACCCTATTCCCTATGTAGTGTACTACTTTGACCCGAGCCCATAGGGAAACAGGGTGCCATTTGGTAGGGAACATGGTGCCATTTGGTAGGGAAACAGGGAGCCATTTGGTAGGGAACATGGTGCCATTTGGTAGGGAAACAGGGTGCCATTTGGTAGGGAACATGGTGCCATTTGGTAGGGAACAGGGTGCCATTTGGTAGGGAACAGGGTGCCATTTGGTAGGGAACAGGGTGCCATTTGGTAGGGAACAGGGTGTCATTTGGTACACAGCTCGTATAATCAAGTCGTTGTTAATGTGATATACTGCTTGAAGGAAGCTCAATAAGATTATGCTGCGTTCACTATGAGGGAGACCTCCAGCGACGTAAACCTATAGGTCTACAGTACGGTACATTATATACAATAGGTTTTTAAGGCACTTAATGGAGGTTCAACATAGCATGCTTTGACAAGTTTACAGTTGAGAAATGTCATTTTCAGTCCCCTCAGACATTCAAGCACCGTGAGCATATTTAGATATTCTATAGAGAAAACCACAGGTTGTAAAAATACAGATGAACCTACTTTTAAGCATGAAGCTCCATTATAACTTCCTTACCTTGACATTGGTGTCTGTGTAAAAACAGGAAGTGGTAGGGGAGCTCTCGGCTAGATGAGCGTGTTTCATCTGGGCAAGACATGGATGTGGTCACTAACTTTATATTATATGAGCTACTGACTGACTGGACCTGCTACACAAGGCTTTCACTCTGACGGAGGGCACCATTCTGGAATAATACTGTAAACTTGAACTACCGGTTCATGTTTGATTGACTGATTAAGTTTATTAGATAATTAAAAGTAGAAGGCCGCTCAAGGAGACAACATTACAAACGGAGACAACATTATAAACGTAAAAAACTATTTAGGATAAAACACAATAAAGACTTTAGGCTTTCTAAACTACACCTTTTGAACCATTATCCAGTTGTCAT
>NC_074670.1:7857300-7985960 GCF_029448725.1 Salvelinus fontinalis
GATTCTGATTCTGTCTCTCTCTCTCTCTCTTTCTTTCTCTATCTCTTTCTCCCTCTCTTTCTCTCTTTTTTTCAGAGGATGATGATGACTCTCTGGGATCAAATACAAAGATTACAAAAACTGGTATGTCATGTTTTACATCAATGTAATGTAAAGAAATGGTAGCTAGATAATTGATGTAGCGTCACTGTTTTTCACTCCAAACAGAAATGCTGAAGGTACCACAGGATTATAATTCTGCTGGTCAGAATTCCAGGCTCTTATAATTACATCCCATAGACATGTAACTAACACTATGTAAGAGACTGAACATGACATCACCTGGGCTTGTCTTGTTGTAGGACAGCAACAGAGACGGACAAAATGATGTGGTTGTAGCAGCCGCCAAACCCTCTACTGAGATTCAAGATATGTCATAATCTACTCGATGAAGTCCTTGGCCAACAGTGTATTTAAATAAACATATAATTAACATACTTAGAATAAAATCCTATTAAACCAATAGCTCTTATTCATAACCATAGATTTTCGTACAAAGAGTAAATTCAAAATGGAATCAGTTGACAGTTCTAACCGACTCGTAATCCCCAATACAGTGACAGACGACAGTAGCAGCGACGAGACTGACACTTCTCCTCCAAGTGATGTGAGAAAATACAAACAACCTCCAGGAAGGAAAACCATAAACCCAGACCATGTGGACAGCATGCAGACAACCACCAGGCAGGATCCAACCAATGGGAGCGAGGAGCTGGATAGAGAGACTCAGAGGGACCCCACAGGGGGGAGAGAGAGAACCAGCAGAGTGCTCATTGATCTCAACAGTGAAGAGGATGTGATGGTGGGCTGCCAGGGTACTGTCTGTGTGCTCGGAGAGCAGGGGACTACAGTCAATGGAGGTGAAAATGATGAGAATACCAGTCTAAACAGTAGAGATGGAGATATCCAAAGCCAAGAGGTCACAGGCACAGCCACGGAGCAGGCCCTACGTAGGGATAGTTGTAGGGGTGTAGTGAATGGAGTGTTGGACACAGCCAGAGAACAGCAGGACTTGGACAGTATGGAGCATGTCAATGGTAGACCCAATGGTACTGATGAAGCCAACAGTAGAGGTTCGTCTGGCTTCTATTCTCCCATGATTTCAATCTATTGTTTTACAAAAAAGAAGATCCACAGCAGAATTCTTTAACTACTGAACCTATATTAATGAGAAATATCTTAATGATTGCTTTCTATCCTAACAGAAAGCAGAGATGACATCAGCACTAAGAGGAATCCAGTAGGTAGGTTTAGAGAAAACACACCATGAACAATAAAACAATCCCAGTAGAAACACTGAGGTCACTGAGCACTTGTGTTAAGATGGTAAGTAAGGTTATGTGTTCTGGTAAGGGAAAGATACAGAGAAACAGCAGATTATTTATATCCACCTAAATATGTGCTGGAAACACTTTGGTGAGGAAAATATCACTTTCTCGTATTGCGAAACCCACAAATGTTCTCTAGCAGGTCTGAAAATATTTCCTGTTTTGCAAAAATATTTAAATTGATGTGGTGAATCAGAAACATTACCCCAGTGAATACTTTGTATAACAATTTCTGTCACAAATAAGACCACTGCTTCTAAGACCTAAGTAGAAACAGGCCAGAGGTGTTACCTACCGGAGGTCAACTTACATCCATATTACACATTCAACAACACACCACTGTTTTCAGACTTCTTATCTTACCACTCACAGGCAAATTGTTTTAATCATACTGAGTGTTCTCCATGTTGTCTGCTCTGTGTTCTAGTGATTGGTTAGCCTCCAGGAGCCCCAGCCA
The DNA here is from genome assembly GCF_029448725.1 of Salvelinus fontinalis. Classification (NCBI taxonomy): domain Eukaryota; kingdom Metazoa; phylum Chordata; class Actinopteri; order Salmoniformes; family Salmonidae; genus Salvelinus; species Salvelinus fontinalis. The sequence continues at coordinate 7,859,125 of NC_074670.1, forward strand.
GGAGCTCCAGCCAGGAGCTTGTCAGTGGCAGAGGCTTCCTCCAGGTAGAGTTGGCTCAGCTCTACCCTGCAGGGCCTGTAAATCTCCCTGCCTCTCACTCGTGTGTCGTCTCCCTCAAGCTCCACTGACTCTACCAGACCACAGAGAGTCCCTCTCACACTTATATTCATGACAGAGACGTCAGTACATCTGTGGATATTTACCACCAATTTTTCACTTCAAGTGATCTTAAAATAAATGTTATTCTGACAGCAGCTGTGCCCCCTGGTCTTCCTGCCGGTAGTACATTTGAGTTGTGGGTGAATGGAAATAAGATGTTTGGCTCTGATCTGATCAATCTGATGAAATAAAGGTTTCTCAAAAAGCATTGTTTGTTGTACTAATTAGAGGTCATTCAATAAAAGGCTGTGTATACATGCAAATTCACAATTATAAGGAAAGACAATAGATTGTTTGAAGGCAGAATGTCTTACAGTGTTACACAACTGCTTAGACTACATGACCATTCTACACAAAACATATTCTACATTTCAACTTCACCCAACCATTCAACTGTCAACTTGGCCCATACAAACAACATTTGGGAACTTTGTATAAAATATAATATGGCAGTGATTCAACAACGGAAGAAAAATATGTTGACAGAACATGTCACTGTTACCTTTTTGCTGCTGCAGCAATTCTCCAGACAAACGCTTCTCTCATCCAACAGTGTTTTATACTGATCTCTCCCATGTGTTGGAGTTGACATGGGGTGACTGCCCTGACACATCAGCCTTGCTGTTTGCAAACAGGCAGTTGTTGCTAACACATGTACTGTGGCCTGAGGCACAGCTTCAACATCAACTGCTGTGCTGAGCAAAACCAGTGGCACAGAATGAGGAGCAGCTGATTACAAAATATACATACATGGTGAGCTTGTGACCCTCGCGTGATGAATTACCTTGTCTGAGACCTGAAGACTTGTGGTAGCTCCCTGAGCTGATGTCTAGGCTTTAGCTTAGCAGGCTACCATAGTCTTGTGTCACGATTGGTAGAAAGTAAATTCACTGGACCTTAAAGATGGAATCCCCAGTAGGGGAAACAGCGCCACTGGCCGCCCCATCACCGTTGTTATTGTTTTTGTTGCCCAGCTGAGGATCATCATGATAAAAACAATAGCAGCACATATTGTGCTTTTCTATCGCACCTGCAATGTCTGAGGGGAAAAAACTGTGTTGGTTGTTTCCAGTAACTTCTCTGTTGTTGTAATATCCCAAACGGACCTGGTTGTTTCACCAATAAGGATTCCAGCTGTAAGAGTAGTCACTGTTTACTTATATAGTAAACACACCACAAGTTGGAATCCGAAGTGACACTCCAATATGGCTTCATTTTGTGGTGGATACCAACCACGGAGATCCTCCACTATCACATTCTCAGTGTTCCTTTCCAGACCTCCATGTACTGGCTCTGATGCTTATAAAACTCTGTTTCTGTAAAAAGCAGTCTGCACAGGAAGCTAGCTCTTCTATCTATGCTGTCTTAGAACCTGGCACCTGCCAGAAACAGTGTGGTGCCTGGACAGAGAAGTCCCAACTGGACCTGGCAAGAAACAGTGTGGTGCCTGGACAGAGAAGTCTCAAATGGTCAGCTGCTCTGGGGTTTATGGAGAGGAAGAAGAATCCTTAGACAAATGTTTGGACAGAAATATCCCACCCCCTCATCTAGAGGACGGCATCTTGGGGCATGGGTGAGTGGAATGGATTTCTCTGAAGTCCTAAACAGTACGACATCTCTTTATCTCTCTTATGAAACTGATTTTACATGACAATCACTGGAAAATAACATGCACACACACACGCACGCACGCACGCACACACGAGTAGAGAGAGAGAGAAAGACCTCAACAAACATAAACTTAACAAAACGTAACGTATCCCACTTGTATTGTTCAGACAGGACCTGAACAGGCAGACTAAACAAATCCAAACTGAGTCGTCGGATTGTTGGGATGGATGAATTACAACCCAGTGCTAAATGGGAGAAGTGATGGTGTCTGACAGTTGAGTTCCTCTGTGAGCCGCTGCCGGGTCTGATTTCTCCTCTGCTGAGGCAGTCATTAGTGTGCCAGACAGGAGGCTCTCCTCCATGCATCATGTCATACTACTTAAACTGCTAAGAAGAAAGATCAGGCTGCTCCTTCTCTTAACAAGTTAAACAGAGGTTAACATAGATATTTGGTTTATGGGTTATTGCCATTGGTTATAACACAATATGGCTTTAACAGTAAATGGCTGGACTTGGACCGTCGATTCTGTCAGGTAGTGTTGTGATCAGAGGTGAATGTGGTCAGAGGAGGGTTAACAGACAGGGGGAACTGGTGTCCCTGGGCCGACTGCTCTGCTGGGTGGAAGACAGGACTGCACTGTGTCCGCCCTCCAGGCTTCGTTTGTAACACACACACATTTGTGTGTCTGGATTTATCCAGACCTCATGGTCTTAGTATTCAATAGACCCAAGAAGACGAGGAAACATCAATGGACTGATTGCACTGAACAGGGGTAAGATTTTTCCACAGGGGAAAAGCTCCACCCTACTTGACCACGTACGGTCACACTTCATTTTCTTGGTGGTTGTGGTCAGGTAATAGGTAGCACTCTTGTTCTCAATGTCCAGTGGAACTATGCAAGATCAGGCTTTGGCTGTTCTCACACAATCTGGTCAATCCATCTGTTTTTACCATTATTACGCACTGTCTGGATTAAGATTACATTAGGATTTGAGCTATTAATGTACTATAATTCCTTTGAAACCATTTGTGGCTGCAGTTTAAAATCAATTTCAAAGTCACTCCTTAAAGGGGAAATCAGTTTATACAAAAATATAATGGGTAGATTTCATTCATTAAAAGTCCCAAAATGAATGTACCAATTTCCCCTTTGATGGAGGACAAAATTGTCCCTCTTCCTGGATGAGAGGTGACTTTCCTGAGAGGTTACTGATTTTGTTTTTCAGCCTCTGCTATAGGGTTCCAAAATTACAGTAACTTTCCCCAAAATATTAGATTTCCTGCTTATTCCCTCTACTGATTCCGGGAACCTTCCAACCGGGAGTTCTTGAAAACCATGGACTTTGGGAGATTTTGCTCTCCTATTCCTGAGAGGTGACAGATTTAGTCTTTCAGCCTCTGCTGTAATGACAGTAATAAGGAGTAAATTGATTTAGTGAACAACTGGACAATTCTGGTGCAGAGCTAAGTAACAGCTAATCAAAATGCAGTCGCCAAAGCATCCCATTTTGCGATGTTGAATGTTAAACTCATTCCCTCTGGTCTGGTTTAATTTACAAGGTTTATTGAAAACCCTTGAACCAGGCTTAACGGTGGTTGGGATCATTTGCCAGGCCATGCTACCTTGAATGGCAGCCATCCTAATTGGTTTCTGGCGTTTTTCTTTAGATTGGAAACATGTTGAAATCATTTTGAATACATTGAAGGCAACATATTATGACGCTGACTTGACTGATGTGGGCTCCCGAGTGACGCAGCGGTCTAAGGTACTGCATCTCAGTGCAAGAGGCGTCACTACAGTCCCTGGTTTGTATCCAGGCTGTATCACATCCGGCCGTGATTTTGAGTCACATAGGGAGGCGTACAATTGGCCAAGTGTCGCCCGGGTTTTGTCGGGAAAGGCTGTCATTGTAAATAAGAATTAGTTCTTTAACTGACTTGTCTAGTTAAGTAAAGGTTCAATAAATAAACATGTGCTAGTCTAATGTTGTGTAGATCTCGTCACCTATTGGACTGTATGTGTGTAGTGTGTGCTGTGTAGCTATCCAGGTACAAATACAGAATGACCAAAAAAATCATTGTTTTATCTTGCAGTCAATTGTGGTGATTTGTCAGCTGATCTTAACGTGTTCATTTAATGTATTTATAAATCTCCTTCTGAACTTGATGAAGATTTATCCTATCCAATCCCTATTCTTATACTGTGTGTGGTTAGGTTTCAGCTCATAGCTGTCTGTGGTCACTGTAATGTCATTAGTATGGGGGCTGGTGTCTAGTGCTTTGGTCCTCCCCCACTTCCCCCTCCTACCTGTGGGCACTGGATAGAGTTACGTCTGAATCTCCTCTGGTTCTTAACACAACCTGTCTACAACTACAGCACCAAGCATGGAATCAGCCTGTGTGTCTCTGGAATAAACAGACGTTTCCTCTACTGTAGACTGAAAGAGAACATGTGTCTGTAGTCAGGTCTCTTGGGGAGGAAGACGTTTCTCTCGCCAATGACTTTTCCAGGTGGAGGGTTAAATGAATGAAGACACATTGAGGGATATGAAAAGGCTGCCTGGGCTTCTGTAGGAAGCCTGCTTCCTCCTCCTCTTCCTTGCCCATCTTCCTCATCTCTCCTCCTCTTCCTCCTCCTCCCTCCTCCTCCCTCCTCCTCACCCCTCCTTCTACTTATCCCTTCTCCTCCTCACCCCTCCTCCTCCCTCCTCCTCCTCTTCATCCCTTCTCCTCCTCCTCCCCCTCCTCCTCCTCCCCCTCCTCCTCACCACTCCTCCTCCTCACCCCTCCTCCTCGTTCCTCCTCCCTCCTCCTCCTCTTCATCCCTTCTCCTCCTCCTCCCCCTCCTCCTCACCACTCCTCCTCCTCACAACTCCTCACCCTCCTCCTCCTCACCACTCCTCACCCTCCTCCTCACCACTCCTCCTCCTCACCTCCTCAGACCTCTTAGTCTGAGAGGTTTATTCAGTAGCTGTAGGAGAGAAAAAGGGAAGGTGGGGGTTCAAGAGGAAATCACAAGAGTACACACCCCAGCTGGCCAAGTCCTGAGTAGATTTGTCAGAGCAGAAATGGTCTCTCTCTCTCTCTCTCTCTCTCTCTCTCTCTCTCTCTCTCTCTCTCTCTCTCTCTCTCTCTCTCTCTCTCTCTCTCTCTGTCTCTCTGTCTCTCTGTCTCTCTGTCTCTCTGTCTCTCTGTCTCTCTGTCTCTCTCTCTCTGCTTTTCGAAGGCGCTTTGGCTTGAAACGAGGCCCAGGACGGCAGTGCTCTTAGATTAGTCATTGGCCCCTGTGTTTGACAGTTCACAGACAGAGCTAATATGTCTGGGTAGAGAGAGACGTGAAACCTGGACCTGGGTTTTGGGTAATAGGCGCCTCCGGCGATATGGGGATCATTCCTGTTCTCTGAATGTGTGGCTTTCGTCTTATACCAATGCCAATGTTTCCTATGACATGTTGGTCTGTTGTGGTGCATATCTGGTTTTGTGGGAATGCCAAATAACAAGAGTGAGGTTAGAATATATTTTCATTGATTTAAACCTAGTACACAGTGTATTTCAGAAATAGTATTTTTCTTTGACATGTCATTGAAAAATATCAAATATCAGTATTATGAACCCTGAGGTTAGGAATATGAGGTTTTGAAATGATCATACTGACCCTGATAGCAATAAATAGTCATTTGGTGGATAGTAGGCATACCTACAAATGAGTTCAAGAAACTGTTTACAATATACTTAAGCAATAAGGCCAGAAGGGGGTGTTATATTCGGTCTGATATACCACGGCTGTCAGCCAATCAGCATTCAGGGCTCGAACCACCCAGTTTATAATTACAGTTATTATGCCCCTATTGGTCCCGTATCACAAGTCATTTACATGCTGTCTTCCCTTCACCTATTCATTCAGAAACATTACAAATAGAGCATCATTCAAAGGATCATGAAGAAATACGTCAAGCTCAAACCTCCGTTAGACGTAGGGGATAATATAAGCAGACCACTCTGTCTATAATGTTCCCTTCCTACTCACACCTCTCAATGTCTGTGTCCAAAATGGCACATTATTCCCCTGTACTACTTTTGACCAGAGCCCTATAGGTACTGCACCACACAGGGAATAGGATGGGGCCCTGACAAAAGAATAGTGCACTACATGGGGAATAGGGTGCTATTTGGGATGTAGACAATATCCCTGGCTGGCTCAGGAAGACGCTGGCTAAATATACAACTGACCCACCGCATGTTTGACTTTCCATCACAAAGCCAAGCAAACACAGTCTGTAGGCTCAGTGAAGTGGAGGTGATATCATGTGGGGGGTTAAGACTATTTTTCTTTAGGAAATCTGTTTAAACATCATTGAAAAAGGTAGTGGCACCATGTCTGGATTGAAGAAGGAGCTTTGAGCTATTGAGTTATTTTCTAATTCTTATATACCAACGTTTCATTTCATGATCAGGAAAACTCAAGGTGGTTTAGCTAATGTGGCCCAGATGGGGGTTTGTTGCAACGATCCCAATTTTCCAAAGCGTTAGTGGAGGAGGGGTAATAAAAGCCATAGATTTTCACAGTTCGGCATGCAGACACCCTCCCTCGTGTTCAAACTCTCAGAGGGGACGGAAAGCGAGCGAGACCGCAATGTTATACTTTGTTTTTATTAAATCCAGTGATTGACAGCACAGAGAGATTTTTCCAGTCTGTAAATCCAGGCCCAATTGAAGAGGACAGAGAGCACTGGGCCCTGGCAGTCTGCTACTGGCTGTAGTACACAGGCAGGCTTTAGGGAATGTGGTCTCCCTCTCCTCTCCTCTCCTCTCCTCTCCTCTCCTCTCCTCTCCTCCTCCTCTCCTCTCCTCTCCCTCTCCTCTCGGCTGTCTCCTTTCCCCTCTCCTCCCATGCTTTGTGGTAAACCACTGGGAGCTGACAGGTTAGCCCGGAGGAGCATTATGCTTCCTTTACAATCAAAACATGTCAGCTCAGTTTTTTTCAGTTCCAAAATGGTACGTGCAAAGCAGAGCTGGTTACAGGGCCAAGGGGCCGTGGGCCCAAAGGTGCGGTGGATTGGAAGTCTTGTGCACATATGTCGGAATATGTTAAACATGTATATTAGATTGGAGCCTTGTAAAATGGGAAGGGCCTCCTGTTTCCAGGATAAAACGCTCACAGCTGTGTACAGGCGTCAGTACCTCTTATTACGGTAAACAGTCTCCAATCTATCTAACTAACTACAGTACACCTCTGCAGATTGGCTGTGGAGTATTGACCACTCCTGGAAGGGGTCAGTGTGTCTAACTAACTGACTACAGTACACCTCTGCAGATTGGCTGTGGAGTATTGACCTCTCCTGGGAGGGGTCAATGTGTCTAACTAACCGACTACAGTACACCTCTGCAGATTGGCTGTATAGTATTGACCTCTCCCAGAAGAGGTCCATGTGTTTGTCCTGGGAATAGGAACAATTCATCAATAGATGATTCATACATGTAAAGTGTGCACTGGGAGTCAGGAAGGAAGTTCAGGGAGTGAATAATTTAATAAATGAACAAAACATAATAGAAAACAAGAAACACGAACAACGCACAGACATGACACAGGAACAGAAACAATAACGCCTGGGGAAGGAACCAAAGGGACTGACAGATATAGGGAAGGTAATCAGGGAGGTGATGGAGTCCAGGTGAGTCTGATGACGCACTAGTGCGCGTAACGATGGTGACAGGTGTGCGCCATAACGAGTAGCCTGGTGACCTAGAGTACCGGAGAGGGATATAAGGACACCGACCAAGGGGACGATCCCGGGGATCAGGAGCGGACTGGTCGCCTCCGCTGGGGCACGGAAACCAGACGAACCGGCTGAGACGTGAGAGCCTGACGAAAGCCTGAAGAGAGCCTGACGAGCCTGAAGAGAGCCTGACGAGTCTGAAGAGAGCCTGAAGAGAGCCTGACGAGCCTGAAGAGAGCCTGAAGAGAGCCTGACGAGCCTGACGAGCCTGAAGAGAGCCTGACGAGCCTGAAGAGAGCCTGACGAGCCTGAAGAGAGCCTGACGAGCCGGCCGAGGCGTAGGAGCCAGTCGAGGCAGCTGATGCGTGAGAGTCCGGCTGAAGTTTGAGATCCTGGCCTGGATCTCTGGATCCTAAGGATGGGAGTACTGTGTGAGAATTCCTCCAAAAACTCCTGCTACTGCAGCTGTAACAGGAGTCACTGTGCTTCCTTAGCAGTATGGCTTCCATCCTTCCCCTTACAGGGCTCCAAATCACACCAGGGATTAGAAAAACTATTCGAATTTTAAGAAATTAAGGTTACGAATCCAACTCTGTTGCACAGCTTCAGCCTCCGTCCATCTGCAGTGGCTTTCAATCAAGCCTCTGTTCTGGTACGACCCTCAGCGGGCCCACGGGGAGCCATGCTACAGCTCTCTGTTCTGGCATGACCCTCAGCGGGCCCACGGGGAGCCATGCTACAGCTCTCTGTTCTGGCAGGACCCTCAGCGGGCCCACGGGGAGTATGCTACAGCCCTCTGTTCTGGCAGGACCCTCAGCGGGCCCACGGGGAGCCATGCTACAGCTCTCTGTTCTGGCAGGACCCTCAGCGGGCCCACGGGGAGCCATGCTACAGCCCTCTGTTCTGGCAGGACCCTCAGCGGGCCCACGGGGAGTATGCTACAGCTCTCTGTTCTGGCAGGACCCTCAGCGGGGACACGGGAAGCCATGCTACAGCTCTCTGTTCTGGCAGGACCCTCAGCGGGCCCACGTGGAGCCATGCTACAGCTCTCTGTTCTGGCAGGACCCTCAGCGGGCCCACGTGGAGCCATGCTACAGCCCTCTGTTCTGGCAGGACCCTCAGCGGGCCCACGGGGAGCCATGCTACAGCTCTCTGTTCTGGCAGGACCCTCAGCGGGCCCACGGGGAGCCATGCTACAGCTCCCTGTTCTGGCAGAACCCTCAGCGGGCCCACGGGGAGCCATGCTACAGCTCTCTGTTCTGGCAGGACCCTAAGCGGGCCCACGGGGAGCCATGCTACAGCTCTCTGTTCTGGCAGGACCCTCGGCGGGCCCACGGGGAGCCATGCTACAGCTCTCTGTTCTGGCAGGACCCTAAGCGGGCCCACGGGGAGCCATGCTACAGCCCTCTGTTCTGGCAGGACCCTCGGCGGGCCCACGGGGAGCCATGCTACAGCTCTCTGTTCTGGCAGGACCCTAAGCGGGCCCACGGGGAGCCATGCTACAGCCCTCTGTTCTGGCAGGACCCTCGGCGGGCCCACGGGGAGCCATGCTACAGCTCTCTGTTCTGGCAGGACCCTCAGCGGGCCCACGGGGAGCCATGCTACAGCTCTCTGTTCTGGCAGGACCCTCAGCGGGCCCACGTGGAGCCATGATAAAGCCCTCTGTTCTGGCAGGACCCTCAGCGGGCCCACGGGGGGGGGGGGGGGGAAAACTACAGCCGGATGAAAGGAAGTCCTTACAAATTCCCAACAACGGAGCGACAGGTGGCTAGCTTGGCAGCAGCACCTCCCTCCCCCTCCCTCTCCCCTTTTCCCCCCTAATCGTTTGTCTCCGTCCTAACCCCTGTGGTGTGCACACCTGCGAGCGTCTCCTGTGCGCACACCCGCCACAGAACCGACTTGACCCCTATCAACTTCAGGAAAGTAGCACTGGAATACATCCCAGCCTCCCTCTCTCTCCTGTCTACGAGGGCTGCCAGCATCTCCTTTGATGGTCCTTTGTGTCAACATTTCTCCACTTAGAAAACAAGTGCAATGTGCTTCAGTTGGTGATTTGAAAGAGATTTCCTGCTGATGCCGCCGTGGAGCCCCAATAACATGCAGAATGTCTCACTTGTCTGTCTGTGCTCATCACTGTTTTCATCCTTAGTGACGAGAAAACTCCCCGGAACTCTACGTTTTCTGACGGTGACGATCATATGTTATGGTTATGTCAGGGGGAAACAGAAAAATGAAGGACATCATTGTTGGCTTGGTAAGTGAGAAGTGACCAGGTATTCACAAAAAGAGACAAAAACGTAACTCCACAGAATATCATTAAGTTGATATACCTGTAGACTACATTATATTCACACAACTGACAGAAATATGTAGTGAACTGGAGAGCTGGACTGAACTCCCATGCAGTAATTGTTTGATTTAGCTAGACACAGTCAAGCCCACACGCTCTGGACATCTGGAAGCGCTGTAGTGTGAGAGGAGAGAAAAAAAGGAGGAGAGGAGAAGAGAGGAAGAGAAGAGGACAGGAGAAGAGAGGAAGAGAAGAGGACAGGAGAAGAGAAGAGAGAAGGAGAAGAGGAGGAAAAGAGGAAAAGAGGAGAGGCGAGGAAAGGAGAGGAGAGGAAGAGGAAGAGAAGAGGAGAGGAGGAGAAGAGGAAAGAAGAGAAAAGAGATGAGGAGAGGAGAGGAGAGGAGAGGAGAGGAGAGGAAAGAAGAGGAGAGGAGAGGAGAGGAGAGGAGAGGAGAGGAGAGGAGAAGAAAAGAAAAGAGCAGAGCAGAGGAGAGGAGAGGAGGAGAAGAGGAAAGGAGAGGAGAGGAGAGGAAAGAAGAGGAGAAGAAAAGAGCAGAGCAGAGGAGAGGAGAGGAGGAGAAGAGGAAAGGAGAGGAGAGGAGAGGAAAGGAAAGAAGAGGAGAGGAAAGAAGAGGAGAAGAAAAGAGCAGAGCAGAGGAGAGGAGAGGAGGAGAAGAGGAAAGGAGAGGAGAGGAGAGGAAAGGAAAGAAGAGGAGAGGAAAGAAGAGATGAGGAGAGGAGAGGAGAGGAGAGGAGAGGAGAAGAAAAGAGCAGAGCAGAGGAGAGGAGAGGAGGAGAAGAGGAAAGGAGAGGAGAGGAGAGGAAAGGAAAGAAGAGGAGAGGAAAGAAGAGATGAGGAGAGGAGAGGAGAGGAGAGGAGAGGAGAGGAGAGGAGAGGAGAGGAGAGGAGAGGAGAGGAGAGGAGAGGAGAGGAGAGGAGAGGAGAAAACGTGTTGGGGGGAAGGCGGCTCAGGCCCAGTGCTCTCAGTGATAGGCAACGGCAGGAGTTGGCAGGCTCCACTTCCCTCTCAACACAAGGCATGCACAGAGTGTCTGTCCCAAATGGCATCCTATTCCCTATTAAATGCACTACTGTTGACCAGAGCCGTATAGGCCCTGTTCGGACGTAGTGCACTGTAACGGGAGTAGGGTGCAATTTGCGGACGTCGCCATAACCCTGGATCATTAGTATCACTTTGCCTCCAGGACAGATGTTGAAACACATTCAAATAGCTCATATTTAACAGAGGTCAGCGTGTAGTTTATAACCACTGGTGCTGCAGCTCTCTCTAAAAGATATGGCCGTCTTCAAGAGCCTCTGATGAAAATTAACATGATATTACTGTGGTCAATGGGGAGAGAGACCAATAATGTGAGGTGGAATGCCTTGCCTTTTCTTTAGAGGGACAGTTTAAGGGTTTTTACAATACGTCTGGTCATTGAAGAAAACTCCAGGGCCTCTATAGTACTCTATAGAAATGCAGCATATATATATTGTTAAACAACATATATTGTTTACATAGAATTAAGCATAATGATCATGGCTCTAGATTGCAAGAAAAAGCTGTTACAGGTGTTTGAAAAATGCTACATTTCCCAACCCCCCCCCCAGCCATGCCACATACTTTGAGCCCCCTCAGATTTTTATGGTGCATGCAGTCCCTGCCTGTGGAGCATTATGCACTGAGAGACCCAGCTTGCCTGTGAGAACTCCTCAACTTTCTGATCTTTGCAAAAACTAATTTGCAGGCCTATATTGTTCTTCGCAAAGGAAAAAAGTCTGCAGTCTTCACCATACCGGTACTAAACTATTTTCAATGTGATAATAATATGGCTTCACACTGACTTTTGTGAGAAATCTTAAAGGGCTATTTCACCCAAATAACAAATCTATATGAATATGCTCCCAATTATTTTGTACTCATAATTGTAGTCCACAGATGACTAGAATACAGCGTTATAGGCCAAGCTACTATAAACATAGACACATTGACCAAGGTAAAAAATAAATAGATTTTTGGGGAATCTCTTATAAAATGGGTAAAAATTATGTATAGTAACCCTAGGTGTAAAATAGTAAATAATGGCTACATCTCAGGAAGTTTTAAACTATCTAGAGGAGTAAAACAAGGTTGTCCACTAACGGCATATCTATTTATTATTGCCATCGAAATGTTAGCTGTTAAAATTAGATCAAACATTAATATTAATGGATTAGAAATCCAGGGCCTAAAAACTAAGGTGTCATTGTACGCTGATGATTCATGTTTTCTTTTAAAACCACAACTAGAATCTCTCCACGGCCTCTTAGAGGATCTAGATACATTTGCTATCCTCTCTGGATTAAAACCAAATTATGATAAATGTACCATATTACGTATTGGATCACTAAAAAATATTTTTTTGGATCACTAAAAAATATTTTAAACTACATGGCAATTTTACATTGCCATGTAGTTTACCAATTAAATGGTCTGACGGTGATGTGGACATACTCGGTATACAAATCCCAAAAGAAAGAAATGATCTCACTCCAATAAATTTTTATAGAAAGTTAGCAAAAATAGATAAGATCTTGCTACCATGGAAAGGAAAATACCTGTCTATTTGTGGGAAAATTACCCTGATTAACTCTTTAATCATATCACAGTTTACCTATTTGCTTATGGTTTTGCCTACACCTAGTGACCTGCTTTTTAAATTATATGAACAAAAAATATTCAATTTTATTTGGAACGGCAAGCCAGATAAAATTAAAAGGGCCTATTTATATAACGAATATGAATTCGGAGGGCAAAAATTATTAAATATTAAAGCATTAGACCTCTCACTAAAGGCATCAGTCATACAAAAGTTATACTTAAATCCAAACTGGTTCTCTAGTAGATTGGTACGAATGTCTCATCCTATGTTCAAGAAGGGCCTTTTTCCCTTTATTCAGATTACACCTGCTCACTTTCGGTTGCTTGAAAAGGAAATAATCTCCAAAATATCTTTATTTTTTAAACAAGCCTTAGAAAGTTGGTTGCAATTTCAGTTCAATCCACCTGAAAGGACGGAACAAATAGTACAACAAATCTTGTGGTTAAATTCAAATATAGTAATTGATAAAAAAAACTGTATTTATCGAAGAAATGTTTAAAAAAGGTATAATTTTTGTGAATGATATCATAAATAGGACTGGTGGAGTAATGTCACACATGCAGCTAACACAGACATATGGAAATGTCTGCTCTACCCAAAATTACAACCAATTAATTGCAGCATTACCACAAAAATGGAAGAGGCAGGTGGAAGGGGATAAAAGTAAGGAACTTGTATGTCGGCCTTATATTAAAGAACATAAATGGTTAAAGAAAAGTGTGATAAATAAAAACATATACCAATTTCATTTGAGGACCAAAAAACTTACAGCTGTGCCATATAAATTGCAAAATAGTTGGGAAGAGATTTTCGATGTACCCATTCCATGGCACATGGTTAATGAATTGATACGCAAAACAACGCCGGATTCAAAACTTCACATTTTTCAATTTAAATTATTGTATAAAATTCTTGCAACTAATAGAATGTTATATATATGTGTCACGCCCTGGCCTTAGTATTCTTTGTTTTCTTTATTATTTTAGTTAGGTCAGGGTGTGACATGGGGAATGTTTGTGTTTTGTTGGTTTTGGGTGTTTCTATGGTAAAGGGGTTGTTGGTGTAGTATATGGGTTTGTGTTGAGTACATGTGTCTAGCGTTGTCTATGTATGTTTAGTTGTCTAGGAGAGTCTATGGTTACCTGAATGAGTTCCCAATTAGAGACAGCTGATTTCGGTTGTCTCTGATTGGGAGCCTTATTTAGGGTAGCCATAGGCTTTCATTTGTTGTGAGTAGATGTCTATGTGATACGTTTGTAGCCAGTGTGTGCACATCGTTGTTTAGCTTCACGATCGTTTTCTTGTTTTGTTTAGTTCGTAAGTGTGTTTGTTTCGTTTGCCTTCTTCTTCAATAAAAAGGAGATGGCTTATTTTCCTAAAGCTGTGTTTTGGTCCGTCAATCCACCACACGATCGTGGCAGAACTACTCACCATTACAGGACCAAGCGGCATGGAAAGCGGCAACAGGACCCACCTACACAGGATTCGTGGACATGGGAGGAGATACTGGATGGTAAGGGGCCGTGGGCACAACCGGGAGAATATCGCCTTCCTCGTGAAGAGCTGGAGGCAGCTAAAGCCGAGAGGAGGCGATATGAGGAGGCAGCACGGAGACAAGGCTGGAAGCCCGTGAGTTCAACCCAAAAATTTCTTGGGGGGGGGCCTTAAAGGGAGTGTGGCGAAGTCAGGTAGGAAACCTGCGCCTACTCCCTGTACTTACCGTGGAGAGCGAGAGTACGGGCAGACACCGTGTTACGTTGAGCCGTATGTCATGAAGCCGGCCCAACGCATCTGGTCACCAGTGCGTCTCCTCGGGCCGGCGTACATGGCACCAGCCTTACGCATGGTGTCCCCGGTTCGCCTACATAGGCCGGTGCGGGTTATTCCACCTCCCCGCACTGGTCAGGCGACGGGGAGCATACAACCAGGTAAGGTTGGGCAGGCTCGGCGCTCAAGGGAGCCAGTACGCCTGCACGGTCCGGTATTTCCGGCGCCACCTCCCCGCCCCAACCCAGTACCACCAGTGCCTCCTCCAAGCACTAGCCATATGGTGCGTGTCTCCAGCCCTTTACCACCAGTGCCTAAACCACGCCCCAAGCCTCCTGTGTTTCCCCAGAGTCCTGTGCGTCCTGTTGCTGCTCCCCGCACTAGCCCTGAGATGCGTGTCCCCAGCCCGGTGCCACCAGTCCCGGCACCACGCACCAGGCCTACAGTGCGCCTCAGCCGGCAGGAGTCTGCCGTCTGCACAGCGATGCCTGAACTGCCCGTCTGCCAAGCGCCATCTGAGCCATCCGTCTCCCCAGCGCCATCTGAGCCATCCGTCTCCCCAGCGCCATCTGAGCCATCCGTCTCCCCAGCGCCATCTGAGCCATCCGTCTCCCCAGCGCCATCTGAGCCATCCGTCTCCCCAGCTCCATCTGAGCCATCCGTCTGCAATGAGCCTGCAAAGCCGCCCGTCTGCCATGAGCCTGCAAAGCCGCCCGTCTGCCATGAGCCTATTGAGCCGCCAGCCAGACAGGAGCCGCTAGAGCCGCCAGCCAGACAGGATCTGCCAGAGCCGCCAACCAGACAGGATCTGCCAGAGCCGCCAACCAGACAGGATCTGCCAGAGCCGCCAACCAGACAGGATCTGCCAGAGCCGCCAACCAGACAGGATCTGCCAGAGCCGCCAACCAGACAGGATCTGCCAGAGCCGCCAACCAGACAGGATCTGCCAGAGCCGCCAACCAGACAGGATCTGCCAGATCAGTCAGCCAGCCATGAGCAGCCAGATCCGTCAGCCAGCCATGAGCAGCCAGATCCGTCAGCCAGCCATGAGCAGCCAGATCCGTCAGCCAGCCATGAGCAGCCAGATCCGTCAGCCAGCCATGAGCAGCCAGATCCGTCAGCCAGCCATGAGCAGCCAGATCCGTCAGCCAGCCATGAGCAGCCAGATCCGTCAGCCAGCCATGAGCAGCCAGATCCGTCAGCTAGCCATGAGCAGCCAGATCCGTCAGCTAGCCATGAGCAGCCAGATCCGTCAGCTAGCCATGAGCAGCCAGATCCGTCAGCTAGCCATGAGCAGCCAGATCCGTCAGCTAGCCATGAGCAGCCAGATCCGTCAGCTAGCCATGAGCAGCCAGATCCGTCAGCTAGCCATGAGCAGCCAGATCCGTCAGCCAGCCATGGGCCGTCCCTCAGTCCGGAGCTGCAGTCCCTCAGTCCGGAGCTGCAGTCCCTCAGTCCGGAGCTGCAGTCCCTCAGTCCGGAGCTGCAGTCCCTCAGTCCGGAGCTGCCGTTCCTCAGTCCGGAGCTGCCCCTTATCCTGGTGCTGCCCCTTATCCTGGTGCTGTCCCTTATCCTGGTGCTGTCCCTTACCCTGGTACTGCCCCTTAGTTCGGAGCTGCCCCTGACCCTGGTACTGCCCCTTAGTCCGGAGCTGCCCCTTAGTCCGGAACTGCCCCTTAATGCTATGGGGTAATGTGGAGGGGGGTCATTTGGAGGAAGCTAAGGAGGCGGTTAGGGACTGTGGGGACCACAACCAGAGCCGGAGCCGCCACCGTGGATGGAAGCCCACCCAGACCCTCCCCTAGACTGTGTAATGGTGCGCCCGGAGTTCGCACCTTAAGGGGGGGGTTATGTCACGCCCTGGCCTTAGTATTCTTTGTTTTCTTTATTATTTTAGTTAGGTCAGGGTGTGACATGGGGAATGTTTGTGTTTTGTTGGTTTTGGGTGTTTCTATGGTAAAGGGGTTGTTGGTGTAGTATATGGGTTTGTGTTGAGTACATGTGTCTAGCGTTGTCTATGTATGTTTAGTTGTCTAGGAGAGTCTATGGTTACCTGAATGAGTTCCCAATTAGAGACAGCTGATTTCGGTTGTCTCTGATTGGGAGCCTTATTTAGGGTAGCCATAGGCTTTCATTTGTTGTGAGTAGATGTCTATGTGATACGTTTGTAGCCAGTGTGTGCACATCGTTGTTTAGCTTCACGATCGTTTTCTTGTTTTGTTTAGTTCGTAAGTGTTTTTGTTTCGTTTGCCTTCTTCGTGAATAAAAAGGAGATGGCTTATTTTCCTAAAGCTGCGTTTTGGTCCGTCAATCCTCCACACGATCGTGACAATATGGGGGATACAATCTTCCCAGCTCTGTAGATTCTGCTGTGAGGAGGCAGAGTCATTAGACCATTTATTTTGGTATTGTCCGCATGTAGCTCGTTTTTGGTCACAGGTCCAGGAATGGTTGAAGAATTGCAACATTTGCATAGAACTAACGCTACAGATAGCAATACTGGGGGATTTGAAAAGCCATAGTCAATCAATCAATAATATAATAATTATTTTAGCAAAAATGTTTATTTTTAATTTACAATCCGTGGAAGCTATGAGAATGGGAAGATTCAAATCTTTTGTGAAGCATCACAGCACAGTTGAAAAATATATGGCAAATAAAAATCCGAAATGGATGATATTGGAAGATAGATGGGAAAGGTTGAGTGGAGCTGAAGGGTGGGACTAATAACAAGATAAACAATGTAGGGCATACGGGATCTATGAAATGTGTATAGGTGCGGAGCTATTGTGAAATACCACAGTTACAAGTGGAAATCAAACTGGATGGACAACAGAAATAGAGGAAGGACTAAGAACAAACAAGAGAGAATTATTATAAAGTAGACTGTGTCTGTAAAATGTGTATAAGATGTATAAATTGAAGGTAAAAACAGAAATGTTTATCAGTTTACTCCAATTGGGGGATCGGTGGTAGGGTTTGCGGGGAATAATAATAAAGGTATACTCTTTAAAAAAAGTATGTATGTCTATGTAGGTATGTGTATGTATATATGTGTATATGTAGGCATACGTGAATGGATATATATATTTACCCCAAAAAATATGGGGGATTGGAAATGATGCAGACAATTACATTGGAAGCAACATTCTTTCCGCAATATTAAGCTGATCCACCCCCCAAACAAAAAAAAAAATAAAAAAAATAAAAAAATAAAAAAATAGATTTAACAAATTGGTACTGCCCCTCTGCGTACACATGTGCACCTCCTATGCATCATCTCTAAATCTCCAAATGCCCTCGTCATTCATAGAAAATAAAAATGGTTTTCCTACAGCCGACAAGGGAAAATCTTAGTCGGTACTGATTCATTTAGCTTAATAATGTTTATATTCTTCCGCTGATGTTGTATATTCAAATCAGTCTTTCAATCATATTCTTTATCTTCTAGGACCCTCAAACTCAACTCTGGACCTGGAAGTTAGTTCCACTGCCTTTTTTTCATTGTTCCCCTCTAATCAGAGACTGATATAGACCTGGGACTCCAGGTAGGTACAATTCATTATCAGGTAGAACAGAAAACCAGCAGTCCTTTGGCCTCGTAGGGTAAGAGTTGAATACCCTTGTTCTAGGGGTAAAAACACTCATGAAGCACCAAAATGCAGAATTGTACATCGGAACTGAATAACAGTATTCATTTTAACATAGGAGTCATGTCAGCTATTGAGTGGCAATAAAAACAACATACTCTACAAATTAATACATTTCAAAAGTTCAATACAATGTTTGCTTTGTTTTTGGAAACTCATAACCAAACACAATCTCAGCTTAGTTTGCCATTTATTGACTAGAGTTGAAGCTATTCTGGAAGAATCACATTGAAAATGCATATAAACAGTTGGACACCATCAGTGATTTAACTTTAGTAATGTCTACGCTGTCAATTGTCACACTCCTCCACCTTCACGACTGCACAGCCACTATTTGACGTTGAGGCCTTGATGGTCACATGATGGCTTTTATAAGCGATACTGAAGCCATTTGCTTGACCTCTGACACATTTCCTCTGCCCACTGTTATACATCTCATCATAAAGAGTGTCATCACAGCTTTTGTCCCTGTTGAAGATTCCCACTGCAAACCAGTTTGAGTACCAGTTATAGTCTTAGGGCACAGAGAACATGACAGCTATTATCTGTGTGCTTCTTCTTGGAGGGACTGAACATCTCATAGGTGAAAACACCAACGGCTCCCTTTGCTGTGTCAGAGGTCTCGGTGAAGGTGCTGATGTCTCGTTTTGAGGATCCCACAGTCGGCTGCAAGGGTCTTATGTTCATGTTCATTTAGACCCAAATGATAAAATAAACATCACAAGGTTACTACAAAATCACTTGAGGGCTTGGAGGCAGAGGGGCGTAAGTTATATTTTGGGTGAAAATTAAACAAATGACGCATGGTTAAATGAGAATGTTTCATGAAGCTGAACTTCCCAACCACTTAACCCACATAGGTTAGGCTTGGTTTCTAAAATGATTCTGATTGACCTGATCGGGTCTGCGTTTGAAGCGTTGCCAAACCCTGGGAGAATCTCAATTGCATACTCCTCGTGTCCTCTCTCCTCACCTACTTCTCAAAACCTCTGACTTCCTCCCCCTGAATAGCTGAGAAAAATAATCAAAGTGTTTGTGTTTCCGGATTTCTGAATTTCTGCACATGTGAGGGATTTGATGATGAAAAAATAACATTAAACCACTAATTAGACAGCATGTCTGTGTCTTGCTTGTGTTTTTTAAAATCAGTGATGAAGGCCTTTGTCTGGTGTAGCCTAGAAACGTCACGCTGAACACATAGGACATGTTCCAGCTACTGCATTCCATGTCTCAGTAGACTATTAAGCATTAAGCACGATTTCATGTTGTTGTTTCTTTAGTAGGGGAGTCAGGCTACATGTCATTATTTACATGTTGTTGTTTCTTTAGTAGGGGAGTCAGGCTACATGTCATTATTTACATGTTGTTGTTTCTTTAGTAGGGGAGTCAGGCTACATGTCATTATTTACATGTTGTTGTTTCTTTAGTAGGGGAGTCAGGCTACATGTCATTATTTACATGTTGTTGTTTCTTTAGTAGGGGAGTCAGGCTACATGTCATTATTTACATGTTGTTGTTTCTTTAGTAGGGGAGTCAGGCTACATGTCATTATTTACATGTTGTTGTTTCTTTAGTAGGGGAGTCAGGCTACATGTCATTATTTACATGTTGTACACAAAAGACATGCTCAACATGTTCCTACTAACTCGAAGATAGTTACATGCAGCTACCTAGGCAGCATATGATACAGAAGTAAGACAGAGACACACAGTCTAGTTAGAGATTTAATGTTCTTTTTTCATCATCATTGCAAATATTGGCTAAGCAGGAGGAAGACAGGTAAAGTAGTAGTGTTCTTTTTCAGCAACTCTGGCTAGTTGCTACGATAAGGCAGCAACTAAAAAGATTAGCCTACATCATCACACAAAACGCTAATTGTTTTTTGCTCCAATGCAATGTGTAAGGACTGCGTCCTGCTTGTGCAATTGCAAAATCCATTAAAACAGACAGAGAAGGTTGTAGACTTCATAATGGACTTGAATGTTGGTTCAACTATCCGCAGGGTTTTTATTTCAGCTGTTCAGAAATAAGAGGCAGAGACACAGGCTACATCATCGTGGTTCAGAAGAGGGTGAGGAAGGAGAGAAACGTGAAGGGAGGTGGAGTGTTACTTTGAAAAATGATGCTTAAAATAACACATGTAGAATGTGATCTGGATCTGTAGCTTTGAGAAAGAGGTTTCCAGAGTGCCGGGGCAAAAACTCATATTCACAGCCAAGTCCAAAAATAATGATAAACGATTAAGGGGCTAGGCAAAGTAAATGCAACCAAGAGAATACTGCCAGTGTCTCAAT
Source organism: Salvelinus fontinalis (assembly GCF_029448725.1). Classification (NCBI taxonomy): domain Eukaryota; kingdom Metazoa; phylum Chordata; class Actinopteri; order Salmoniformes; family Salmonidae; genus Salvelinus; species Salvelinus fontinalis. The sequence goes on from NC_074670.1 coordinate 7,879,257, forward strand.
AACCAGAACACTGTCCTAAAAACTGATTGGATGGACTGAAAGGAGTCTCATCTACTAGTAAATCAGATATGATAATTCAAATCATGAACTAACCCTTTAGACTGGGGGTAACTTTGACCCCCAGTCTACACTAGCAGCAGCAAGCAGGTTGATCCATCCCAAACAGAGCCGGGACGTCCCCGACAGGGGCGCAACTTTGGTTTTAGAAGAGGGGGGATCATAACTTTTTTTTGTATTATTATTTTTAAAATCCAGTCTGATACACTCCATACAGCCTACCTGACCACTCGGAGGTGTCCGCATGGTCCTAAAGCACACCGTTGCCTAGTTTTGTATCACATCCCAATGATAAAACTGGGGGGGACAAAACTGTAATTTCAGAATGTGGGGGACATGCCCCCCCATCCCCAGTGAAAGTTGCGCCCCTGTTCCCCGGGTGTAGTCTGAATTTTTTTGTTGTTGTGAAAAATGTGTTACTTTGGGTTAACAAGAACATGGGAACTACAGTACAATCATTGTTAGGCTCAACGGTGCAGTTTCAGTTAGTCGGAATCATGAAAGAAATCGACGCAGCCACTGCAGGAATAGCCATGATGTCACGTAGCCTGTAGAGACAGGCACAGCACAATGGTACACAAACTGAAGGCATTTTCAATTAAATGTTCACCTACAGTTTCACCTAGCAGTATACAACTCTTATTGACACCTACAGTTTCACCTAGCAGTATACAACTCCTATTGACACCTACAGTTTCACCTAGCAGTATACAACTCCTATTGACACCTACAGTTTCACTTAGCAGTATACAACTCCTATTGACACCTACAGTTTCACCTAGCAGTATAAAACTCCTATTGACACCTACAGTTTCACCTAGCCGTATACAACTCCTATTGACACGTAGTATTGCATTATACCACTTTTCAACATCAATGAGCTATAAAGTCAACCTCTAACGTCACATTATTGTTAAGTTATTGTCACGTTCCTGACCGGTTTTCTGTTATTTTGTATGTGTTTGACGGTCAGGGCGTGAGTTTGGGTGGGTAGTCTATGTTATGTGTTTCTATGTTTGTTAAAGGGTGACCTGATATGGTTCTCAATTAGAGGCAGGTGGTTTTCATTTCCTCTGATTGAGAGCCATATTAAGGTAGGTGTTTTCACTTTGATTGTTGTGGGTGGTTGTCTCCTGTGTCTGTGTTTGTCGCTCCATACGGGACTGTTTCGGTTTGTTTGTCAGTTCGTTCTTTTGTGTAGTCATTTTTCCTGTTCATGAGTTCTTCGTTTTATGTAAGTTCGCATGTCCAGGTCTGTCTACTCCATTTTGTTAGTTATTCAAGTTTGTTTTTTTGTCTTGTTAAATAAATTCATTATGTCTAACTACCACGCTGCATATTGGTCATCTGATCCGTCTCGCCTCTCCTCGTCTGAGGAGGAGGAAGAAGTAGACAATCGTTACAGTTATGCAGACCTGGGTCAAATAAAACATAGGTATTTGTATTTGAACATTTTATTTTCTCTGATTTTAATATTTTTTTAAAATAAATACTCAGCTCCAAAACAACCCCGGTTTAAACAGTATTTGAAATACTATTTTCAACTTACTTGTAAAGATTTTTTTGACAAATCTTTTGACTGATCTCCTTAATTTCATTCAATTGTCTAATGTGCGGGCATGGCAGGGCAGATTTCCCTGGTGACCAATGAATGAAACTCAAGAGTGGCTGGTTTTTACAAGATTCTTGTTCATTGTAAAGGGACTCAGTTTACAAGATTCTTGTTCATTGTAAAGGGACTCAGTGTCCAATTTCAAGCATGACTGAGTGTACGCTGGCCTCAAGCATTGTTCAACTGGAGAGATAAAACGGTCCCATCCCCTGGGTTTGGAACAATAAACGTGCTTGAGATGTAAACACACCACCTCAAAAAGAGAGTGACGTTAACAGGAAGTGCTAACATTAGTTGGTTAGCTTAAGTTTAGGCATGTAAAACGACTACTTAGGGCAGGGGTGTCAAACTCATTCCATGGAAGGCCTAGTGTCTGCAGGTTTTTGGTGTTTCCTTTCAATTAAGACCTAGACAACCAGGTGAGGGGAGTTATTTACTAATTAGTGACCGTAATTCATCAATCAAGTAACAGGGAGGAGCGAAAACCCACAGACACTCTGCCCTTTGACCAAGTTTGGGAAACCCTGGGTTAAGGTTAGGTAAAGGTTAGCTTAAGTTGAGATATTTGGGCAAAAGATGATATTGAACTCAGCACCTTTGGCTATAAAAAGAGGGTGGTTCACACCAATCGGCCTCTTAGCAAGCGCTTAACGCTATTTGATTGTGCCACTGGTCTTGTGCAACCGAGGAGGAGCCAATCGTAGTACGTTGTTGTTACCCCCAGGAATAGGACTGTTGTCATGTCAGATTGATCGGTCATGTCAGATTGATCGGTCATGTCAGATTGCTCGGTCATGTCAGATTGCTCGGTCATGTCAGATTGCTCGGTCATGTCAGATTGATCGGTCATGTCAGATTGATCGGTCATGTCAGATTTATCGGTCATGTCAGATTGATCGGTCATGTCAGATTGATCGGTCATGTCAGATTGAGTGACATCAGAGTTCAGCATGTGGGAAAGATCGGGGTCCAGCGATAATACCAGAGTTTCTTAGTTGTAATTACGAGTTGGGGGGGGGGGGGGGGGGGGGGGAACACATGCATTTTCCCCAGTAGGATGGACTTATTTACGAGTTCCCAACATCATGTGAACACGGCATGTTTTAGACCTAAAACAATTCTCCTAATGACTCATTCACTGTCTCGATAGCGAGTCACAGAGACTAATCTTTACTCTTAGTCACTATAAAAATGTACTAATTGTTTGCGAATCGCACATCCCTCATAAGCTAGCCGTACTGAGTAAATTTAACTAGCAAAATTATTCAGGATGTACTAGTCACGGTATAGTTTTCATTGGCCACCATTAAGTATAAATACTATCAAAAATAAAATCTATAGCTGAAGATAATATTAACATTTTTAGACTGTTGGGAAAGCCTTCCAGGTGAAGCTGGTTGAGAGAATGCCTAGAATGTGCAAAGCTGTCATCAAGGCAAAAGGTGGCTACTTTGAAGGATCTCAAATATAAATATATTTTGATTTGTTGAAACAATTTTTGGTTACTACATTATTCCATATGTGTTGTTTTAATGTCTTCACTATTATTCTACAATGTAGAAAATAGGGTGGGGACTTGAATGAGTAGGTGTGTCCAAACTTTTGACTGGTACTGTATATAAAGTGTAATTGTCACGTTCTGACCATAGTTCTTGTGTGTTTTACTTGTTTTAGTGTTGGTCAGGACGTGAGCTGGGTGGGCATTCTATGTTGTGTGTCTAGTTTGTCTGTTTCTATGTTTGGCCTAATATGGTTCTCAATCAGAGGCAGGTGTTTTGTGTTGTCTCTGATTGGGAATCATATTTAGGTGGCTTGTTTTGTGTGTTGGGATTTTGTGAGTGGTTGTTTCCTGTCTTTGTGTTCGTTTCACCAGAGAGGACTGTTTCGGTTTGCCACGTTTGTTATTTTTGTATTTTGTAAGTGTTTTCGTCTTGTTTATTAAAACATGTTGATCACGAGCTACGCTGCGTCTTGGTCCGATCCCTGCTACACCTCCTCTTCAGACGAAGAGGAGGAAGGCTGCCGTTACAGTAATATTGGGATGAAAACTCTAAATGTAAGACATTATAATTGTGTATCTGACATGGTACAGGTGTATTATTTTTTAAAGCCCATAACCATGTGTGTTGAGGTATAAACTTTGTTTCAAAGTAGATTTTCTTAAGACTACCAAGAATCACTCTGTGTGGACCTTGTTTGTATTATTATGAGTAAGTTCATCAATGCTCCCATTTGCCCATGTTTCTTGGAGATCCTTTGAATGGTAATGGTTTGTGATACTATCAACTCATTCTATGGTATAAGCACATTCATAGTTTTATAACACCTAATGTCACTTTACTTAAGGTGTCTATGCACACTCTATAAGGGCATATGACATGGTTATGATGCCCATCTTTCCATTCACTGAGACAGAGAGGTTGGTAAATGACATAACACCCTGCTATAACATCTGGTATGTAGACTCTTATGTAGTATGTAATAATATATGACATAAGTTGTCAGGCAGACTGTATAGTAGCAGTTGTAACTAATAGTTGACATTAGAGCATGCATCAACAGTATGTTCAGTCATTTTTAACACCCATTATAACCGGTGTTATAACATCTCATGCTATTTAAAACTACTTATGACAGGTAATGACAAATGTTATAATGTGTTATATAGCTGTTATAAAAGGCTTTATGAATGCATGCATAAGGACACCTACAGTAAAGTGTTACCAATAATACTGTTTTGTTGTAGGAATTGTACATCTGTGTCCCGGAGTGATTATTGATCTGAGCAGCTGGTAGTCCTAATAACCCATTAACACTGTCTGTCACTCCAGCAGCATCACCGGTGGTCCTAATAACCCATTAACACTGTCTGTCACTCCAGCATCACCGGGAGTCCTAATAACCCATTAACCCTGTCTGTCACTCTAGCAGCATCACCGGTGGTACTAATAACCCATTAACACTGTCTGTCACTCCAGCAGCATCACTGCTGGTCCTAATAACCATTAACACTGTCTGTCACTCCAGCAGCATCACCGGGAGTCCTAATAACCCATTAACACTGTCTGTCACTCCAGCAGCATCACTGCTGGTTCTAATAACCCATTAACACCGTTTGTCACCGGTGGTCCTAATAACCCATTAACACTGTCTGTCACTCCAGCAGCATCACTGCTGGTCCTAATAACCCATTAACACTGTTTGTCACTGGTGGTCTAGTCTAATCTAGTTGGGGTTCTTTCCACTAGTCCAGGGGCAGACAGATGACTCCAGCAGCATCACTGCTGGTCCTAATAACCCATTAACACTGTTTGTCACCGGTGGTCTAGTCTAGTCTAGTTGGGAGTTCTTTCCACTAGTCCAGGAGCAGACAGATGATGACCGTTTGTTGTTTTTGGATGATAGATTAAGTAAAGAGAAGGGGAAAGATGTGGGTTATATGGTCTGATTAAACTGTACACAGGTCACCGGGTTTCCATTGGGCAGAGAGAGTATCATCAACCCAAACCAGATGTCCTTATGGACTGTGTTTTCTTAGCTGATGTCACTGGTGATGATCTGAGAGGTTTGGTCTGGGGTCTGGGAATGGTGGGAGTGTTCCATGAAGCTGCTCCACACAAGCAGTTCAGACAATCTAGCCACCTAGCTACTATGGCAACAGAATAGATATTTGACTTCATAGATTTGCACTGACTGTGATCCGAAGACCACATGATATAACACAAAAAGGAGCATTAGCATAAAACATATTTTTATCGAACAATACATAAACAATAAATGTCTCAAAAATACATAAACAATACACAACATTGGCCCAGTATTCCAAATGTTCAATTATTTATGAAAAGATCTTGATGATTTTTCAGGAGGTGGACCGAAATCTGTCAGAGCTCTCAAACCACTGTATGTGTGTGTGTCTTTGGAGACGTCGGACAGAAAGCACAAGACAAGGAGCAGTGTGACATCCATGTATACAGCACAATGAAGTGGACCTCTTCTTCTTCTTCAAACAGGGGTCACTGATGGAGGATAGAAAAGGAAGCAGCAAAGATGCAGGACAGAGGGCAATCTGAGTGAACCCTGCACACATTGTAAAGCCATCAGAACAGAGCCTGTGAGTCAGTAGCGCTCCTGGGAAAAGAAGGAAGAACGCAGGAGAAGAGGAAGAGAGACGGAGGGAGCACATGGAATTCCAAAGGTAAATGAGAGGACAGTCAGGGGACGGAACAGGCAGACTTCCAGAGCTCTACCTGCAGATGTAATCTAGGATCTGTTCCTCTGCTCTGCCAGTCACCATCACCACTGTCTGAGGCTGAGGGCTGTGCTTCTGCTTGTGCTTCTGAAAAGCACTCTGTAAAAACTGTTGATGTAAAATAAAAAGAGCTTTAGAAATCCATCTGATTGGTAATTGATGAAAGGGTGGGGGATGTCGGGGTTTGCATGGTACTGAGCTACTGCTGATTCTTCCTAAAGGATTGCCTTTCTCCCATGATTCAGCCAGTACTCTTCAGATCCATGAGCGTAATATCACAATATGTTTAACATCAATAACATGAAAATCCAGCATGTATTGATGAGAGTGAAGGGCATACAGTCCAGGGAGGGTTCTATATGTCATATTTGTTATGTCATATTTGGGTGCTCTGAAGTCCGTGGAAGGTTCAGTAACGAGCCATTTGTGTTTCCAGAGCCCAAGTAGTGCACAATATAGGGAATAGAGTGCCATTTGGGCTGCAGCCATTGGAAGAGCTGTCCTCCTCTGCCTGTTCATTATAATGACCAGTAGTTTAAGGATAGATATGAACTAAATGGTCATCAGTCTATACATCATCCCATGTTACATGGACTTTTTGCTGACACATCATCCCTTAACAGACATATCAAATCCTCCGTGGTCTTAAATAAACCATTGTGCTTTCAATATACAGTATATGCGTATATATATATTATACAAATATTGTATTCTTATTAAGTACACAACTTTAATTACAACTTTAATTTGAAGAATAGGATAATTAAACTGATCCTTCAAAAAAGCATTGGCTATTTCTCCTCTGGAAGTTTCTGTCCTTCAGGTGTTATCTTCTTACAGTTGTTTTTCTGTCTCTGTCTTTGTTCTGAAAGAGAGAAAACATCATCAGACCTGGTTATCACCCACTGAAGATGACTCCCTATCCCCTTAATAGTGCACTACGTATGACTATGGCCCATAGGACTCTGGTCAAAAGTAGTGCACTATATAGGGAATAGGGTGCCATTTGGGACGCAAACTTAGATTAGATTAATGAACTGAACTGATGTAGCCCAGCTCTCCATTTCACCTTATTTTTCAGTCTGCAGTCACAATGACATCATTGTAATCTAGGCCAACAGAGTGAAACATAAAGGGTTTGAATCAGAATAGGATGTTTAGCATCTGTCTGTTCTATCAAAACAGAGCACCTTGATTTTCTCCTGGGGTTATTTCCTTGTGGTCCAGGTTGTCTGGCCAGGAAGCCAGCCTAGGGAACAGCAAGCAGAGCCTCATATTTCCCTTCTCACCTCTGTGTTTTGTGACACACCTGGCTTGCATTACATCCATTCGCTTTGGTGAGAAGGTTGAAAGTTATTGAAATGGCATTGTTTCTTGAGTCAGAGCCAGGCCGTACCGTATGTGAGTTACGCGGGAGCTGGAGCTCCTAAACAACACTCCTGGAGTCAAATGGAGTCAGAGCCAGGCCGTACCGTATGTGAGCTACGTGGGAGCTGGAGCTCCTAATCAACACTCCTGGAGTCAAATGGAGTCAGAGCCAGTCCGTACCGTATGTGAGCTACGCGGGAGCTGGAGCTCCTAAACAAAACTCCTGGAGTCAAATGGAGTCAGAGCCAGGCCGTACCGTATGTGAGCTACGCGGGAGCTGGAGCTCCTAAACAAAACTCCTGGAGTCAAATGGAGTCAGAGCCAGGCCGTACCGTATGTGAGCTAAGCGGGAGCTGGAGCTCCTAATCAACACTCCTGGAGTCAAATGGAGCCAGAGCCAGGCCGTACCGTATGTGAGCTACGCGGGAGCTGGAGCTCCTAAACAACACTCCTGGAGTCAAATGGAGTCAGAGCCAGGCCGTACCGTATGTGAGCTACGCGGGAGCTGGAGCTCCTAATCAACACTCCTGGAGTCAAATGTAGTCAGATTTCAAAACAAGCTCTGGTCAGTTTTCTTACTGAAGCTTTTGGGGAAATCTCATGGGTACTGACAGAATGTTAATACACTGAACAAAAATATAAACGCAACTTGCAACAATTTCAAAGATTGCAGTTCAAATCAGGAAATTAGTCAATTTAAATAAATTCATTAGGACATAATCTAGGGATTTCACATGACTGGGAATACAGATATGCATCTGTTGATCACAGATACCGTTTAAAAAAAGCCTGGGGCATGGATCAGAAAACCAGTCAGTATCTGGTGTGACCACCATTTGCCGTAACACAACTCATTCGCATAGAGTTGATCAGGCTGTTGATTGTGGCCTGTGGAATGTTTTCCCATTCATCTTCAATGGCTGTGCGAAGTTGCTGGATATTAGTGGGAACTGGAACATGCTGTAGTACACATTGATCCAGAGTATCCCAAACATGCTCAATCGGTGACTTGTCTGGTGAGTATGCAGGCCATAGAAGAACTAGGACATGTTCAGCTTCCAGGAATTGTGAACAGATCTTTGCGACATGGGGCCATGCATTATCATGCTGAAACATGAGGTGATGGCTGTCTGCCATCTGCCCAGTCTAGTTGAAACCGGGATTCATCCATGAAGAGCACACTTCTCCAGCATTCCAGTGGCCATCAAAGGTGAGTATTTGCCCACTGAAGTCGGTTGCGACGCCGAACTGCAGTCAGATCAAGACCCCGGTGAGAACAACGAGCACGCAGATGAGCTTCCCTGAGACGGTTTCTGACAGTTTGTGCAGAAATTCTTAGATTGTGAAAATCCACAGTTTCATCAGCTGTCCGGGGGGCTGGTCTCAGACGATCCCGCAGGTGAAGAAGCCGAATGTGGAGGTCCTGGGTTGGCATTGTTACATGTGGTCTGCGGTTGTGAGGCCGGTTGGACGAACTGACAAATTCGGCTTATGGTAGAGAAATTAACATTAAATTCTCTGGCAACAGCTCTGGCGGACATTCCTGCAGTCAGCTTGCCAATTGCACGCTCCATCAAAACTTGAGACATTTGTGGCATTGTGTTGTGTGACAAAACTGCATATTTTAGTGGCCTTTTATTGTCCGCAGCACAAGATGCATCTGTGTAATCATGCTGTTTTATCAGCTTCTTTATTTGCCACACCTGTCAGGTGGATGGACTATCTTGGCAAAGAAGAAATTGTCACGCTCGTCATAATGAGTGGACCAAGATGCAGCGTGGTATGGTTCCATCCTCTTTATTTGGAAGTGAAACACAAACCGAAACATGAAACTAATGTAGTGCTTGCAGGCAACTATACATAGACAAGATCCCACAAAGCACAATGGGGAATGGCTGCCTAAATATGATCCCCAATCAGAGACAACGATAAACAGCTGTCTCTGATTGGGAACCATACCAGGCCAACATAGATATATAATCACCTAGATAACCAACCTAGTCACACCCCGACCTAACCAACACAGAGAATAAAAAGCTCTCTATGGTCCGGGCGTGACAGAAATGCTCACTAACAGGGATGTAAACAAATTTGTGCACAAAACGTTTTTTTGGGTGTATAGATCATTTCTGGGATCTTTTATTACAGCTCATTGTAACGGTCCTGACCTGTTTTATGTTGTTTTTGTATGTGTTTAGGTCAGGGCATATGTTTTGGGTGGGCAGTCTATGTTATCTGTTTCTATGTTGGTTTTGGTTGCCTGGTATGGCTCTTAATTAGAGGCAGGTGTTTTGCGTTCTCCTCTAATTAAGAGTCATATTTAGGTAGGGTGTTCTCACTGTTTGGTTGTGGGTGATTGTCTTCCGTATCTGTGTTATGTTTTCACCATACGGGACTGTTTGGATGTTCGTTTCGTTTTGATGTAGTCTGTTCCTGTCCGTGAGTTTTACGTTTTAGTTAAGTTCATGTTTTGTTTTCGTGTTGCCGTCGTTAATAATAAAGAGATGGCTTATTTCCCGAATGCTGCGTTTTGGTCTACTGATCCTTCTCTCCTCTCCTCGTCCGAGGATGAGGAGAACGACAGCCCATACACTCATAAAACATGGAACCAACACTTTACATGTTGCACTTATATTTTTGTTCAGAATAAATGTTCCTGGGGGTGATTTATACACTAACACAATTCTGTATTGTGGTCCTGTGTAATTCAGTTGGTAGAGCATAGTACTTGCAACACCAGGATTATGGGTTCAAATCCCATGGGGGACCAGAATGAAAATGTATGCACTCACTACTTACTGTAAGTCGCTCTGGATAAGAGCGTCCGCTAAATTCCTGGAATCTATTTCTGTTTTCTTTAGATGTGGACATCATGTTGAATACATATTATTGTTATATTAAGGTTAAGGAGGTTTCATCTGCATTAGTTAAATACGCCCTTCAAGGAGGCTTATCAATTATACACATTTCCCTTTTTTTATTGAAACAGTAGCCTATCTAAAATATTGATTTACTAAGCATGGATTTTCCACGCTTTCTTTTTCACTTAATGAAATAGTTGTGTCCTGGCTATTCTGTCAAATAAATAAAAAGTTACAATTATTACATTGTCCTGAATAGGGCAGCACTACTTCAACATCAATTACTAGTTGGAAAATTACATTCAAAAAAAATTCATCATGCTCAGTGTTATACATCTACATGTTTTATCTCTCTTCAATTTAATTTGTCTTTACAACGATCCTGTTGCTGATAATCTAATTACATTAATATGACGATTCATTTAAATACACTCATTTATTTAATGTGCACTTTAGGACTGACTCCGGTTTCGTGTTTGATTAGTCTTTAACTACTTCCATATGTCTGTCCATGTGTCACGACTTCCACGGAAGTTGGTCCCTCTCCTTGTTCGGGCGGCGTTCGGCGGTCGACGTCACCGGTCTTCTAGCCATCGCCGCTCCACCTTTCATTTTTCCATTTGTTTTGTCTTGTTTTCCACACACCTGGTTTACATCTCCTTATGATGTGTATTTAGCCCTCTGTTTCCTCCATGTCTGTGTGGGGTATTGTTTATTGTCTAGGTTGGCACGCTTCCGGCTGGGTTGCGCCGGGTTTTATTTGTACCCGTGATTTGTTGCAGCCGGTACTTTGTACTTGGTTGTTGTACTTTGTGCTGCCTCACTTGTTCTTTGGGCATTTGTTTTTGTGACGCGGTTGCGTTCTGTTCTTACTATTGCCTCAGTAAAGTGCTTCTTTGTTATCTCATCTCTGCTGTCCTGCGCCTGACTTCCACCAGCTACACCCACCGTATGACACCATGATAAAATACCCAGTGAAGATCATTTCAATCAATCAATCAAGTTGATTTTATTTTATACAATACAAGGCCCGGCATGAGGGGGAATACAGTCGCAGGAGCAGCAGCACTGCACAACACTCAACTCTATGCTGCGTCACAAATGGAACCCTATTCACTTTATAGTGCGCGGACCCATAGGGCTCTGGTCAGAAGTAGTGCACTATGGGAAAAGGGTGCCTTTTAGAGTACATACTATTAGTACTGCTCACAGCAGAGAGGGAACGCAACAGTCAACAACAAGCTTCCTCTGAACACAAAACAGTCACTTCAAGTTTTTTCTATTGGTAAAACTTTATCATAATCATGAATAAGCATGATTATTAAACGATTTAATCAACTATTCATAAATAAGTGTTTCAATATAGGTAAAAATGTATACGTATTTATAATGGCTTTCTCATAAATGTTTTTATGAAGTGTCACCAGCGCTTCTTATGAGTTTGCATTTGGTTTAATACTCAATATCCAGTATCCATTAAACTAAAGGTACTGGGCTGGACCAATGTTGCTGTAATGTTTTGGACCCGTAGGGTACGCCTGGTTTGTAATGGGAGTGTTCACTGCCAGGGATCATCACTAGATCCCACAGAGCCAAGATCCCTGGCATTCTAACCTAGATATGGAGACTATAGATTTACTGGGTTTTCCACTTTCTTATTCTATAAATCTAGAGTTAGAATATACAGTATTCATAAATGCTGGCCATGCTCTGTCCAAATGGAACAGAGAGTTTAGAATGAAGTTTGATAAAGTACACTCGATAGGCATGATATGGTTGAGGCATGAAGTCTCCTACACATTAAGTCCTAGCTATAGCTTAAGCATGTATGACTTTATTTTCATACATTTTCTGCCTCAGATGAGGGTAACAACATTGGTGAAAACCTTGAAGAGACAAGGACTTTTTACTTTATACAGTGTTCTCTCTCTACAGTCTACAATAGCTCATTAGCCCACTCTGCAGGTCTTGAAATGTGTTGAAAAGACAAAACTGCACTCGTATTATATACTGAATAGCTCACATATGCTTCATTTAATTCTATTCTTCTTCTTTAGAAACAAAGAAATGAGTGGCTGCTGAGGGCTGTTTTGCTGGGAGTAATGAGCACTGGGTTGTGTTCCAAATGGCACCCTATTCCCTATATAGTGCACCACTTTTGACCAGAGGCCTATGAGTCCTGGTCCAAAGTTAAGCACTTTAAAGGAAATGGGGTGCCATTTGGGACTGTCTTAATGGGAGAAAGGAGTGAGAGCGGTTATGGAGACCAGTTTTGCTTTAAATATCAAGGAGCTCAAAGAGCTCAAAGAGATAGCTCAATCTGGTTCAAATACCAGCAGCAGAATGAATACAGGGTTCAGCACTGGATCAATCATTTAAAGGGCAATTATCTCATTAGCTGGTTTATTCTGTATGATTCTAACAATGTCCAATTACTTCCAGGATACATTTATTGTGTATTCATTATTGTGATATATGGTCAGAATATGTTTTCATATGTCTATGTTTCCAAAAGTCCAAATCCAATGACCAATTATACTGTTGTAAAACTTTTATTATCCAAACCGGATGCAATCACATCCGGTTTGGAGCGAGCGGTCGCATTTGCATTCGCTCTGCAGGTAGTATAAATTTTCATTACATTTTATTACATTTCATTATAGTACAACGGTTTAATTTGTCTAACCTTAGCAATTTCTTCTTAGCTAGCTACTTAGCCGTCTGTGTATAAAAGATAATTGCGTATTTATCGTATTTCGTCGCCTATCGTAGCCCAGCAGCTAGCAAACGTCCACCGTCTACCGTATAACTTTTCATTACATTTCATTATAGTACAACGGTCTGATTTTCATTTTCATTACAGTACAACGGTTTGATTTGTTTGATCTTAGCTAGCTACATAGCCGTCTTTGCATCAAACATAATTGTGTAGTTATTGAGGTTCGCCAGCCGGCTATTTTCGCCCTAACGTAACGCAACGTAGCCAACACGGCTAGCTAGCCAGCTTGCCACCGAATAGCAGCATTGTAGAAACGAGTGCATTACAACGTAACGACTTGATCAGTGTAGTGTTGGCTGACTACACAGTTGTCTTTGCTATCTTTGATTTGTATTTGTTCGATCTTAGCTAGCTACTTAGCTGGCTACATAGCCGTCTTTGTATCGGTGATAATTGTGTAGTTATCAAGGTTCGCTGAGGTTCGCTAGCCAGGTATTCTCGCCCTAACGTAACGTAACGTAGTAAACCCTGCTAGCTAGCCAGCTAGCCACCAATTAGCAGCACTGTAGAAACGATTACATTACAACGGAACGACTTGACTTGTGTAGTGTTAGCTAGCTACATAGTTTTCTCTGCTATCTTTGTATCTAAGATAATTGTGTAGCTTTGAGTAATTATCGGTTAGCTAGCCAGCTATTTTTTCGCCTGCCGCGCTGCCGTCCTCCTACCTAGCCAACGCTGCTAGCTAGCCAACTTCTACCGAATAGCAGCACTGTAGAAACTTACATTACAACGGAACGACTTGATTAGCGTAGTGTTAGCTAGTTGTCTTTGCTGTCCTTGTATCCACGATAATTGTGTAGTTTAGAGAAATTTAGTGAAATTGTCGAGGTTACCTAGCCAGCTTCACTTTCAACAACGTAGCCACTGCTAGCCAGGCTACTTCACCAGCCAGCAGTACTATATCATTTTAGTCAATAAGATCTTGTATTTTATTTTTATTTTTTTGCAACGTAAGCTTAACTTTCTGAACATTCGAGACGTGTAGCCCACTTGTCATTCTAATCTCCTTTGCATTAGCGTAGCCTCTTCTGTAGCCTGTCAACCATGTGTCTGTCTATCCCTGTTCTCTCCTCTCTGCACAGACCATACAAACGCTTCACACCGCGTGGCCGCGCCCACCCTAACCTGGTGGTCCCAGCCCGCACGACCCACGTGGAGTTCCAGGTCTCCGGTAGCCTCTGGAACTGCCGATCTGCGGCCAACAAGGCAGAGCTCATCTCAGCCTATGCGTCCCTCCAGTCCCTCGACTTCCTGGCACTGACGGAAACATGGCTCACCACAGATAACACTGCTACTCCTACTGCTCTCTCTTCGTCTGCCCACGTGTTCTCGCACACCCCGAGACCTTCTGGTCAGCGGGGTGGTGGCACCGGGATCCTCATCTCTCCCAAGTGGTCATTCTCTCTTTCTCCCCTTACCCATCTGTCTATCGCCTCCTTTGAATTCCATGCTGTCACAGTTACCAGCCCTTTCAAGCTTAACATCCTTATCATTTATCGCCCTCCAGGTTCCCTTGGAGAGTTCATCAATGAGCTTGATGCCTTGATAAGCTCCTTTCCTGAGGACGGCTCACCTCTCACAGTTCTGGGTGACTTTAACCTCCCCATGTCTACCTTTGACTCATTCCTCTCTGCCTCCTTCTTTCCACTCCTCTCCTCTTTTGACCTCACCCTCTCACCTTCCCCCCCTACTCACAAGGCAGGCAATACGCTTGACCTCATCTTTACTAGATGCTGTTCTTCCACTAACCTCATTGCAACTCCCCTCCAAGTCTCCGACCACTACCTTGTATCCTTTTCCCTCTCGCTCTCATCCAACACTTCCCACACTGCCCCTACTCGGATGGTATCGCGCCGTCCCAACCTCCGCTCTCTCTCCCCCGCTACTCTCTCCTCTTCCATCCTATCATCTCTTCCCTCTGCCCAAACCTTCTCCAACCTATCTCCTGATTCTGCCTCCTCAACCCTCCTCTCCTCCCTTTCTGCATCCTTTGACTCTCTATGTCCCCTATCCTCCAGGCCGGCTCGGTCCTCCCCTCCCGCTCCGTGGCTCGACGACTCATTGCGAGCTCACAGAACAGGGCTCCGGGCAGCCGAGCGGAAATGGAGGAAAACTCGCCTCCCTGCGGACCTGGCATCCTTTCACTCCCTCCTCTCTACATTTTCCTCTTCTGTCTCTGCTGCTAAAGCCACTTTCTACCACTCTAAATTCCAAGCATCTGCCTCTAACCCTAGGAAGCTCTTTGCCACCTTCTCCTCCCTCCTGAATCCTCCTCCCCCTCCCCCCCCCTCCTCCCTCTCTGCAGACGACTTCGTCAACCATTTTGAAAAGAAGGTCGACGACATCCGATCCTCGTTTGCTAAGTCAAACGACACCGCTGGTTCTGCTCACACTGCCCAACCCTGTGCTTTGACCTCTTTCTCCCCTCTCTCTCCAGATGAAATCTCGCGTCTTGTGACGGCCGGCCGCCCAACAACCTGCCCGCTTGACCCTATCCCCTCCTCTCTTCTCCAGACCATTTCCGGAGACCTTCTACCTTACCTCACCTCGCTCATCAACTCATCCCTGACCGCTGGCTACGTCCCTTCCGTCTTCAAGAGAGCGAGAGTTGCACCCCTTCTGAAAAAACCTACACTCGATCCCTCCGATGTCAACAACTACAGACCAGTATCCCTTCTTTCTTTTCTCTCCAAAACTCTTGAACGTGCCGTCCTTGGCCAGCTCTCCTGCTATCTCTCTCAGAATGACCTTCTTGATCCAAATCAGTCAGGTTTCAAGACTAGTCACTCAACTGAGACTGCTCTTCTCTGTATCACGGAGGCGCTCCGCACTGCTAAAGCTAACTCTCTCTCCTCTGCTCTCATCCTTCTAGACCTATCGGCTGCCTTCGATACTGTGAACCATCAGATCCTCCTCTCCACCCTCTCCGAGTTGGGCATCTCCGGCGCGGCCCACGCTTGGATTGCGTCCTACCTGACAGGTCGCTCCTACCAGGTGGCGTGGCGAGAATCTGTCTCCTCACCACGCGCTCTCACCACTGGTGTCCCCCAGGGCTCTGTTCTAGGCCCTCTCCTATTCTCGCTATACACCAAGTCACTTGGCTCTGTCATAACCTCACATGGTCTCTCCTATCATTGCTATGCAGACGACACACAATTAATCTTCTCCTTTCCCCCTTCTGATGACCAGGTGGCGAATCGCATCTCTGCATGTCTGGCAGACATATCAGTGTGGATGACGGATCACCACCTCAAGCTGAACCTCGGCAAGACGGAGCTGCTCTTCCTCCCGGGGAAGGACTGTCCGTTCCATGATCTCGCCATCACGGTTGACAACTCCATTGTGTCCTCCTCCCAGAGCGCTAAGAACCTTGGCGTGATCCTGGACAACACCCTGTCGTTCTCCACCAACATCAAGGCGGTGGCCCGTTCCTGTAGGTTCATGCTCTACAACATCCGCAGAGTACGACCCTGCCTCACACAGGAAGCGGCGCAGGTCCTAATCCAGGCACTTGTCATCTCCCGTCTGGATTACTGCAACTCGCTGTTGGCTGGGCTCCCTGCCTGTGCCATTAAACCCCTACAACTCATCCAGAACGCCGCAGCCCGTCTGGTGTTCAACCTTCCCAAGTTCTCTCACGTCACCCCGCTCCTCCGCTCTCTCCACTGGCTTCCAGTTGAAGCTCGCATCCGCTACAAGACCATGGTGCTTGCCTACGGAGCTGTGAGGGGAACGGCACCTCAGTACCTTCAGGCTCTGATCAGGCCCTACACCCAAACAAGGGCACTGCGTTCATCCACCTCTGGCCTGCTCGCCTCCCTACCACTGAGGAAGTACAGTTCCCGCTCAGCCCAGTCAAAACTGTTCGCTGCTCTGGCACCCCAATGGTGGAACAAACTCCCTCACGACGCCAGGACAGCGGAGTCAATCACCACCTTCCGGAGACACCTGAAACCCCACCTCTTCAAGGAATACCTAGGATAAAGCAATCCTTCTGCCCCCCCCCCCCCCCCCCCCCCTTAAAATGATCTAGATGCACTATTGTAAAGTGGCTGTTCCACTGGATGTCATAAGGTGAATGCACCAATTTGTAAGTCGCTCTGGATAAGAGCGTCTGCTAAATGACTTAAATGTAATGTAAATGTATAGTCGCTGAGCTTTGAATTAAAACCGTTCACAGCATTATAAATCTGAAACATTTCTTCATGGGCTGTATAAACATGATTCCTTCCTGATAGCGGAGAGTATTTTCACATTGTCATCCTCTTTCTGATGTTCAGCTGCCTTAGTCAAACATTGTATATTAATTCTATGTTGCAAATCTAATGCATACATTCTATACATTCATACATTCTATACATTCACACATTCTATACATTCATACATTCTATACATTCATACATTCTATACATTCATACATTCTATACATTCACACATTCTATACATTCATACATTCTATACATTCATACATTCTAGTTATTGTTGAATGATACCATCACAATCCCTACCATTGTGTTCAGAGATGAATGAATATCTTTCTGCTGTGCATGGACAGAAAAACATCCTGCCTACAGTTTCTGTCAACTGGCACCCTGTTCCCTATATAATGCACTACTGTTGACCAGGACACTATGGTCTCTGGCACCCTGTTCCCTATATAATGCACTACTGTTGACCAGAGCACTGTGGACTCTGGCACCCTGTTCCCTATATAATGCACTACTGTTGACCAGAGCACTGTGGACTCTGGCACCCTGTTCCCTATATAATGCACTACTGTTGACCAGAGCACTATGGACTCTGGCACCCTGTTCCCTATATAATGCACTACTGTTGACCAGAGCACTATGGACTCTGGCACCCTGTTCCCTATATAATGCACTACTGTTGACCAGAGCACTGTGGACTCTGGCACCCTGTTCCCTATATAATGCACTACTGTTGACGAGAGCACTGTGGACTCTGGCACCCTGTTCCCTATATAATGCACTACTGTTGACCAGAGCACTATGGGCTCTGGCACCCTGTTCCCTATATAATGCACTACTGTTGACCAGAGCACTATGGACTCTGGCACCCTGTTCCCTATATAATGCACTACTGTTGACCAGAGCTCTATGGACTCTGGCACCCTGTTCCCTATATAATGCACTACTGTTGACCAGAGCACTATGGACTCTGGCACCCTGTTCCCTATATAATGTACTACTGTTGACCAGAGCACTATGGACTCTGGCACCCTGTTCCCTATATAATGCACTACTGTTGACCAGAGCACTGTGGACTCTGGCACCCTGTTCCCTATATAATGCACTACTGTTGACCAGAGCACTATGGACTCTGGCACCCTGTTCCCTATATAATGTACTACTGTTGACCAGAGCACTATGGACTCTGGCACCCTGTTCCCTATATAATGCACTACTGTTGACCAGAGCACTATGGACTCTGGCACCCTGTTCCCTATATAATGTACTACTGTTGACCAGAGCACTATGGACTCTGGCACCCTGTTCCCTATATAATGCACTACTGTTGACCAGAGCACTATAGGCTCTGGCACCCTGTTCCCTATATAATGCACTACTGTTGACCAGAGCACTATGGACTCTGGCACCCTGTTCCCTATATAATGCACTACTGTTGACCAGAGCACTATAGGCTCTGGCACCCTGTTCCCTATATAATGCACTACTGTTGACCAGAGCACTGTGGACTCTGGCACCCTGTTCCCTATATAATGCACTACTGTTGACCAGAGCACTATGGACTCTGGCACCCTGTTCCCTATATAATGCACTACTGTTGACCAGAGCACTGTGGACTCTGGCACCCTGTTCCCTATATAATGCACTACTGTTGACCAGAGCACTGTGGACTCTGGCACCCTGTTCCCTATATAATGCACTACTGTTGACCAGAGCACTATAGGCTCTGGCACCCTGTTCCCTATATAATGCACTACTGTTGACCAGAGCACTATGGACTCTGGCACCCTGTTCCCTATATAATGCACTACTGTTGACCAGAGCACTATGGACTCTGGCACCCTGTTCCCTATATAATGCACTACTGTTGACCAAAAGCAGTGGTGTAAAGTACTTAAGTACAAATACTTTAAAGTACTACGTAAGTCATTTTTAGGGGTATCTGTACTTTTACTTCACCACATTACAAAAGAAAATAATGTACTTTTTACTCTGTACATTTTACCTGACACCCAAAGTACTCGTTACATTTTGAATGCTTAGCAGGACAGGAAAATTGTCTGATTCACGCAATTATAAAGAGAACATCCCTGGTCATCCCTACTGCCTCTGATCTGGCGGACTCACTAAACACATGCATCTTTTGTAAATTATGTCTGAGTTGTCACGCCCTGGCCTTAGTTATCTTTGTTTTCTTTATTATTTTAGTTAGGTCAGGGTGTGACATGGGGGATGTTTGTGTGTTTTTGTCTCGTCTAGGGTGTTTGTATTGTCTAGGGGGTGTTTGTAGAGTTCATGGGGTTATGTTCATTGTAGGTGTTTATGTAAGTCTATGGTTGCCTGAGTGGTTCTCAATCAGAGACAGCTGTCTATCATTGTCTCTGATTGGGAGCCATATTTAGGTGCCATAGTCATTAGGTAGGTTGTGGGTGATTGTCTATGTGTAAGTTGCCAGTGTCTGCACTTATTGTTTGTATAGCTTCACGTTCGTCGGTTTGTTAGTTTGTAAAAGTGTTTGTTTCGTCTTCATTCAAAAGTAAGATGTATTGTTATCACGCTGCGCCTTGGTCCTCCTCACTTAAATGTTACGACGAACGTGACATGAGTGTGCCCCTGGCTATCCATACATTTTAAAAACAAAATGGTGCCGTCTGTTTTGCTTAAAAGAAGGAATTAGAAATTATTTATACTTCTACATTTACTTTTGATACTTAACCTGTTTGGGCTGCAGGGGCAGTATTGAGTAGCCGTATAAAAGGTGCCCATTTCAAACGGGCTCGTACTCAATTCATGCTCGTACAATATGCATATTATTATTACTATTGGATAGAAAACACTCTCTAGTTTCTAAAACCGTTTGAATTATATCTGTGAGTAAAACAGAACTCCTTTTGCAGCAAACTTCCTGACAGGAAAATCTGAAATCGATGCTCTCTTCTAGGGCCTGCCTACTAAAGTCCTTGATATTTATTAGTTTAGATGCACTTCATACGTCTTTCACTAGATGTCGACAGGCAGTGAGAGAAGAAATGGAGTGTGTAACTTGATCTGGGCTCGAATAAATGCTCTTTGTATGACGTATCACCAGTTTCCTGTTTTCTGGAGAGCGCGTGAAGGGACCTGGATTTGCCTTCTGATAAGCTGTCGTTATGGACGACTAATATCTCCGGCTTTGATTTTATTTGATACATGTGACAATATCATCGTAAAGTAGGTTTTTTCAATATGGTTTAATCAGATTATTGAAATTTCTTCGGGAGTTTTGCCGTGTTCCGTTCTCTGAGTTTGTTGACGATGGAGAGATTTGCGCCACTTGGCAAGTGTGCTTGCTAAATCGAGAGGGAAAAAGGCTGTTCTAAAACCAAACAACGATTGTTCTGGACAAAGGACCCCTTGTACAACATTCTGATGGAAGATCAGCAAAAGTAGGACCCATTTTATGATGTTATTTCATATATCTGTCGTACATGTGAACTAGTCGTTTGCGGCCAGGTTTTGGGTACTCTCTCGCCATAACGTAAACTGCATATCGTAATGAAGTTATTTTTAGAATTCTAACACGGCGATTGCATTAAGAACTAGTGTATCTATCATTTCCTATACAACATGTATTTTTTAGTTATGTTTATGAATAGTTATTTGGTCAGAATATGTGTGTCAGAAAAAGTGTCAGAAAAATATCTGGACGTTGTGGGAAAAAGATGCTACGTTAGCACAATGTATAACCACTGATTTCAGCTCTAAATATGCACATTTTCGAACAAAACATAAGTGTATGTATAACCTGATGTTATAGGACTGTCATCTGATGAAGCTTATCAAGGTTAGTCAAAAATTATATATCTTTTGCTGGTTTGTTACGATCGATAACTTTTGCTACTGGGGAATGGCTTGTGTTTCTGGCTGTTGTGGTAAGCTAATATAACGCTATATTGTGTTTTCGCTGTAAAACACTTAAGAAATCGGAAATATTGGCTGGATTCACAAGATGCTTGTCTTTCATTTGCTGTACACTATGTATTTTTCAGAAATGTTTTATGATGAGTATTTAGGTATTTGACGTTGGTGTCTGTAATTATTCTGGCTGCTTTCGGTGCAATTTCTGATTGTAGCTGCAATGTAAACTATGATTTATACCTGAAATATGCACATTTTTCGAACAAAACATAGATTTATTGAATAACATGTTATAAGACTGTCATCTGATGAAGTTGTTTGTTGGTTACTTTGGTTGGTTCTTGGTTAGTTAGGTTGGCTTTGTGCATGCTACCTGTGCTGTGAAAAATGTCTGTCCTTTTTTGTATTTGGTGGTGAGCTTACACAAATATACGTGCTGTTTTCGCTGTAAAACATTTTAAAAATCGGACATGTTGGCTGGATTCACAAGATGTGTACCTTTCATTTGCTGTATTGGACTTGTTAATGTGTGAAAGTTAAATATTTCTAAAAAATATATTTTGAATTTCACGCACTGCACTTGAAGTGGCTGTTGTCATATTGTGCCCGGCTTCGGGCTTGCAGCCATAAGAAGTTGTATATTTAGAACCAAATAATGTTAGACTTTTACTCAGGTAGTATTTTACTGGGTGACTTTTACTTTTACTTGAGTAACTTTCTATTAAGGTATCTATACTTTTACTCAAGTATGACAATTGGAACTTTTTCCACCACTGGGAATAGGGTTCCATTTGAGACATGGACTCAGAGTTGTAACGGCAAGATGGTTAACAGCAGAATGAATGAGGAAGAGAACAGCCTCAGATTAAATCATGATGCACATCTACATCATTCACCCAGCACTGAGATTCACATGTCTCCAGCAGTCCTCAAGACAATTTAAATTCTATCTCCAGATTTTACTATTTTACATTTAAGTCATTTAGCAGACGCTCTTATCCAGAGCGACTTACAAATTGGAAAGTTCATACATATTTATCCTGGTCCCCCCCGTGGGAATTGAACCCTGGTCCCCCCGTGGGAATTGAACCCACAACCCTGGCGTTGCAAGCGCCATGCTCTACCAACTGAGCCACACGGGATTTTGGCTGACTGTATGCTTGTAGTAGTTATTTTGCCCAGGCTATTTGTGACTTGCCTGACTACTCATTCACATTGCTCCGGTCAAACGCCAGGCTCACTATCGTTTCCTCTCCAAGATGAACGTATGCAGTGATCGACAGAGCAGCATAACTAAATTCAGGATGAGTCGTCAGGCAAATATGTGAGTACTGCATGGGTTAATTCTTACGTGTTAGCTCATTTATACTTTGAGGATACACGATTTTCTACCGCTCACTTTCCACCTGGAGTAATGATCTTGTTCAGTTCACAAGCTTCAAACCAACGGCTTAGTCCGAGAGCCCATGTGGTCATCTGAAGAAATGTATCGTCACTGTTTTCTCTTGACGTCAACAATCAGTCCTCATCTAGGACAATCATCCTGGGGCTGATGCAGGTCCTGCGTGGCTCAGTTGGTAGAACATGGTGCTTGTAATGTCAGGACCGTGGGTTTGATTCCTACTGGAGCCACCCAGAAGAAAATGTATCTACGCACTACTGTAAGTCGCTTTGGAAAGAAGTGCCTGCTAAATGTAATATATGATGCAGGTCTAAAGTAATGAGATTTTACTTCAGTGTTTCTGCTCTGACTGATCCCATCAACTCCACCAGTGGTAGGGAACAGAGGTGTAGATTTCACACTGCGGGGGTCTGACACATGTCAACCATTCCCACAGAAATGAGCTTAGATGTGCAACGGTCAGGTTAGGATGAAATTGGATCCTCATTAATAACTATAGTCTTATAGTATTACACTGATTTGAACGAAAAGGCAACATTAAAGAGGGTGAATATATCCAAGTATTTCCCTAACTTTTTTCCGTTAATCCTACCTAATTAATTTAACATATTCTTGTGATCAAACTAATGATAGTTTGGTGACATTTTGAACCAATGTAGACTATCTATAGGGGACTATCCAAATAACGTGGGACCAAAACCCAGCCTTTAGCCATGAGGGGTTCGGCCACAAGTCGCAGCCCCCAGTTATGAAATGCTCATTTTCTCAATGACAGATTTACCTGAAAGAAGAACCCAGACCTAACTCTAAAATAGTTTGTGTTTGGAAGTTGAAAGACCACTTAAAGGGACTCCATGAACGCCTAGTTTAGTTATTGTTCTCTGGGAGGATTTCAACCAATCAGACCCTTGACCCTTAGCATTCACACCATACCACTCTCCTGTCAGTCATACAGTAGCTCTGCCCCTCCAGTGGCACTCACCATTTTCCTCTGCTTGCTGAGGCAGAAAGTACAGATGTGTTTGGGCTGGTTCTCTGAGCCCCGGCCGGGCGAGGGGCTGAGACTGTGGAGGGTGTGGTGGTGGAATGGGGGTGTGGATGTGTGGCACGGCTGCCCATCCCCACACGCCTCGCCCACCAGCAGCACATTACCCAGGTGGGAGATGTAGCTGGACGCCAGCCGCAGAGTCTCGATCTTGGACAGCTTCCTGTCGGCTGGCTCGGTGGGGATGAGGGTCCTCAGGGCAGTGAAGGCCGTGTTCACGCTGTTGGTGCGGTCCCTCTCTCGAGCGTTTGCCACGTTCCGCTGCCGCACCTCCACCACCGGGGCCCCTGCCACCATCGGGGGCCCCGCCAGCCTCCCGGCAACTCCGCAGAACTTCCTCTTCCTGCTTCCCACCTTGATCTGAAACCCGTTGGAGCCGCCATTGAGACGGAAGGAGGACTTCTGTGAGTCGGAGCCCGAGCTCTCGCTGCCGCCGTTCTCCTCGTCCTCGTCCTCTGACATCATGCTTATGTCGGAGAAAAGGAAGCGGCTTGGGGGAGCCGTACGCACCATTGTAAAAGACATCAGTCCAGATCTACAAGACAGGTGGGTGACTCCTCTCTCATATAGAGACCTGTAGAAAGACCAGATCCCCCCAGTACTGTAGATCCTCTACTTAATCCTTAGACATGAGGACAAAAGAGATCAAGACACTCAGATTAAATCACTCTTTGATATCTCTCTCTCTTTCTCTGCTTCTCTCACCTCTCTCTTTCTCTGCTTCTCTCACCTCTCTCTCTCTCTCTCTCTCTCTCTCTCTCTCTCTCTCTCTCTCCCCTTCTCTCTTCCTCTTTCTGTCTCACTCTCTCTCTCTGTCTGTCTGTCTGTCTGTCTGTCTGTCTGTCTGTCTGTCTGTCTCTCTCTCTCAAGGTGGACCCCTCCTTCACTCCTGGCTGGCTGTTATATTGTGAGCGTCTCCCTCTGCCTCTACACAGATACACGTGTGATTTCTGTCTGAGTGTCTCCGTATGGCTGTCCTTTATAGGCGGTGGGAGGGCCTGCTGCTCTGCTCTACTCCCCCCTCTGCTCTATGTAGGTGGTGGGAGGGCCTGCTGCTCTGCTCTATAGAAATCTCAGAGATAGAGTTAGACTCTCTCAGTGTCTGGGCTGGACTGGGAAGATGAAAACAAATACGTGTGATAGACAGTCACTGAACGCCGGATGGTAAGGTCCACTACTTTATGGGGTCTCTCTCTCTCTCTCTCTCTCTCTCTCTCTCTCTCTCTCGCTCTCTCTCTCTCTCTATCTCTCTCTCTCTCTCTCTCTCGCTCTCTCGGCATGGGAAAAATATGCTTACATTGCCAAAGCAAGGGAAATAAATAATAAACAAAAAGAAATTAACAGTAAACATCACACTCACAAAAGTTCAAAAAGAATAAAGACATTTCAAATGTAATTTGGCATATATATACCGTGTTGTAATCATGTGCAAATAATGAAAGTACAAAAGGGAAAATAAATGAATATAGGTTGTATTTACAATGGTGTTTGTTCTTCACTGGTATCCCTTTTCTTCTCTCTCGCGTTCTTCTCTCTCTCTCTTCTCTCCTTCTCCTCCACTTCACCGTCTACACAGAGGCCTATTGATTTCATGTCAACTGTTTCACACCTCTCGTTCTCAAACAGCACAACAGTTCTGGACTATTGTCTTCATCTCTCAGTGTTCTACGGTAGGAGAAAGCACTGCCTGGACTGATTTTACTAGCGTGGCACTAACGTGAGGTTAGAGCAACACGAGACGGCTGTTGAAAGGTAATATCACAAATGTATAATTTGTCAAGTTACACAATGTTTCAGTCAACCTTCATCTTTCTTATTTATTCATAATATTTATTCTGTCAAATTGACAGCGGAAAAGTAGCCAACAGTCAGCGCCATGGTTGATTAACAGGAAGTGCTAGAGGCAATAAAGTTGGGAGGAGGAAGTGGACAGACTGTAGAATACTGCATCCAGGTGGACCTGACAGAATGCCTATGCTACTATTACATAGACATGCAGTAGCAGGATTTCCCCTCCACTTTACATATCTCACAGGACCATGCGGGCAGCTCGACACAGTATTACTTTCACCGTCCTAATCAACTGCTTCAGGGGAGAAAATATTTTCTTTCTGAACAATAATTAGATATACTGCCAAATGGTCCCAGTTGCCAAGAAAATGTCATCAACATAGGAAATAATAGACCTATTTCCATGGCAACATTTCTAAATTGCAAAATATGGCCACATTTCAATTGCAAAAGGACATTTTATAAATTAATTGAGTAAATGAAAATAGGGTAAAAAAAAGTGTACAACAGACACGGCTTCCTTTTCTTGCTACATCATCAGCTGACATGTCCTTCTATGTGTTCTGTCCATTGGTATAACATCTCAACATGAATCCAATACTTAATATCCAGTGTCACTGATTAGGGACACATCTTTAAACGTGTCACTGATTAGGGACACATCTTTAAACGTGTCACTGATTAGGGACACATCTTTAACATGTCTCTGATGAGGGACACATCTTTAAACATGTCTCTGATTAGGGACACATCTTTAAACATGTCACTGATGAGGGACACATCTTTAAACGTATCACTGATGAGGGACACATCTTTAAACGTGTCACTGATTAGGGACACATCTTTAAACGTGTCACCGATGAGGGACACATCTTTAAACGTGTCACCGATGAGGGACACATCTTTAAACGTGTCACCGATGAGGGACAGATCTTTAAACGTGTCATTGATGAGGGACACATCTTTAACATGTCACTGATGAGGGACACATCTTTAAACATGTCTCTGATGAGGGACACATCTTTAAACATGTCACTGATGAGGGACACATCTTTAACATGTCACTGATGAGGGACACATCTTTCAACATGTCACTGATGAGGGACACATCTTTCAACATGTCACTGATGAGGGACACATCTTTAAACATGTCACTGATGAGGGAAACATCTTTCAACGTGTCACTGATGAGGGACACATCTTTCAACATGTCACTGATGAGGGACACATCTTTAACATGTCACTGATGAGGGACACATCTTTCAACATGTCACTGATGAGGGACACATCTTTCAACATGTCACTGATGAGGGACACATCTTTAAACATGTCACTGATGAGGGAAACATCTTTAAACGTGTCACTGATGAGGGCAACATCTTTAAACGTGTCACTGATTAGGGACACATCTTTAACATGTCACTGATGAGGGACACATCTTTAACATGTCACTGCTGAGGGACACATCTTTCAACATGTCACTGATGAGGGACACATCTTTAACATGTCACTGATGAGGGACACATCTTTCAACATGTCACTGATGAGGGACACATCTTTAAACGTGTCACTGATGAGGGAAACATCTTTAAACATGTCACTGATGAGGGAAACATCTTTAAACGTGTCACTGATGAGGGAAACATCTTTAAACGTGTCACTGATGAGGGAAACATCTTTAAACGTGTCACTGATTAGGGACACATCTTTAACATGTCACTGATGAGGGACACATCTTTCAACATGTCACTGATGAGGGACACATCTTTCAACATGTCACTGATGAGGGACACATCTTTAAACATGTCACTGATGAGGGACACATCTTTAAACATGTCACTGATGAGGGACACATCTTTAAACGTGTCACTGATGAGGGACACATCTTTAACATGTCTCTGATGAGGGACACATCTTTAAACATGTCTCTGATGAGGGACACATCTTTAAACATGTCACTGATGAGGGACACATCTTTAAACGTGTCACTGATGAGGGACACATCTTTAAACGTGTCACTGATGAGGGACACATCTTTAACATGTCTCTGATGAGGGACACATCTTTAAACATGTCTCTGATGAGGGACACATCTTTAAACATGTCACTGATGAGGGACACATCTTTAAACGTGTCACTGATGAGGGACACATCTTTAAACGTGTCACTGATTAGGGACACATCTTTAAACGTGTCACCGATGAGGGACACATCTTTAAACGTGTCACCGATGAGGGACACATCTTTAAACGTGTCACCGATGAGGGACAGATCTTTAAACGTGTCATTGATGAGGGACACATCTTTAACATGTCACTGATGAGGGACACATCTTTAAACATGTCTCTGATGAGGGACACATCTTTAAACATGTCACTGATGAGGGACACATCTTTAACATGTCACTGATGAGGGACACATCTTTCAACATGTCACTGATGAGGGAAACATCTTTAAACGTGTCACTGATGAGGGCAACATCTTTAAATGTGTCACTGATTAGGGACACATCTTTAACATGTCACTGATTAGGGACACATCTTTAACATGTCACTGATGAGGGACACATCTTTAACATGTCACTGCTGAGGGACACATCTTTCAACATGTCACTGATGAGGGACACATCTTTAACATGTCACTGATGAGGGACACATCTTTCAACATGTCACTGATGAGGGACACATCTTTAAACATGTCACTGATGAGGGAAACATCTTTAAACGTGTCACTGATGAGGGAAACATCTTTAAACGTGTCACTGATGAGGGCAACATCTTTAAACGTGTCACTGATTAGGGACACATCTTTAACATGTCACTGATTAGGGACACATCTTTAACATGTCACTGATGAGGGACACATCTTTAACATGTCACTGCTGAGGGACACATCTTTCAACATGTCACTGATGAGGGACACATCTTTAACATGTCACTGATGAGGGACACATCTTTCAACATGTCACTGATGAGGGAAACATCTTTAAACGTGTCACTGATGAGGGAAACATCTTTAAACATGTCACTGATGAGGGAAACATCTTTAAACGTGTCACTGATGAGGGAAACATCTTTAAACGTGTCACTGATGAGGGAAACATCTTTAAACGTGTCACTGATTAGGGACACATCTTTAACATGTCACTGATGAGGGACACATCTTTCAACATGTCACTGATGAGGGACACATCTTTAAACATGTCACTGATGAGGGACACATCTTTAAACATGTCACTGATGAGGGACACATCTTTAAACGTGTCACTGATGAGGGAAACATCTTTAAACGTGTCACTGATGAGGGACACATCTTTAAACGTGTCACTGATGAGGGAAACATCTTTAAACGTGTCACTGATGAGGGACACATCTTTAAATGTGTCACTGATGAGGGACACATCTTTAAACATGTCACTGATGAGGGAAACATCTTTAAACGTGTCACTGATGAGGGAAACATCTTTAAACGTGTCACTGATGAGGGAAACATCTTTAAACGTGTCACTGATTAGGGACACATCTTTAACATGTCACTGATGAGGGACACATCTTTCAACATGTCACTGATGAGGGACACATCTTTAAACATGTCACTGATGAGGGACACATCTTTAAACATGTCACTGATGAGGGACACATCTTTAAACATGTCACTGATGAGGGACACATCTTTAAACGTGTCACTGATGAGGGAAACATCTTTAAACGTGTCACTGATGAGGGACACATCTTTAAACGTGTCACTGATGAGGGAAACATCTTTAAACGTGTCACTGATGAGGGACACATCTTTAAATGTGTCACTGATGAGGGACACATCTTTGAACCTGTCACTGATGAGGGCCACATTTTTAAATGTGGCACTGATGAGGGACACATCTTTTAACGTGTCACTGATGAGGGAAGCATATTTAATGGTGTCACTGATGAGGGACACATGTTTAAACGTGTCACTGATGAGGGAAACTCCCTCCTCAGTTCCAAAATATTATTAATGACGAAAAACACCCTCCCTTCCCCTGGACTACCCAGTCCCCCTCCCTTCCCCTGGACTACCCAGTCCCCCTCCCTTCCCCTGGACTACCCAGTCTCCCTCCCTTCCCCTGGACTACCCAGTCTCCCTCCCTTCCCCTGGACTACCCAGTCTCCCTCCCTTCCCTTGGACTACCAAGTCTCCCTCCCTTCCCCTGGACTACCCAGTCTCCCTCCCTTCCCCTGGACTACCCAGTCTCCCTCCCTTCCCCTGGACTACCCAGTCTCCCTCACTTCCCCTGGACTACCCAGTCTCCCTCCCTTCCCCTGGACTACCCAGTCTCCCTCCCTTCCCTTGGACTACCCAGTCTCCCTCCCTTCCCTTGGACTACCCAGTCTCCCTTCCTTCCCCTGGACTACCCAGTCTCTCTTCCCCTGGACTACCCAGTCTCCCTTCCTTCCCCTGGACTACCCAGTCTCCCTCCCTTCACCTGGACTACCCAGTCTCCCTCCCTTCCCTTTGACTACCAAGTCTCCCTTCCTTCCCCTGGACTACCCAGTCTCCCTCCCTTCACCTGGACTACCAAGTCTCCCTTCCTTCCCCTGGACTACCCAGTCTCCCTCCCTTCCCCTGGACTACCCAGTCTCCCTCCCTTCCCCTGGACTACCCAGTCTCTCTCCCTTCCCCTTGGACTACCCAGTCTCCCTCCCTTCCCTTGGACTACCCAGTCTCCCTCCCTTCACCTGGACTACCCAGTCTCCCTCCCTTCACCTGGACTACCCACTCTCCCTCCCTTCCCCTGGACTACCCAGTCTCCCTCCCTTCCCCTGGACTACCCAGTCTCCCTCCCTTCCCCTGGACTATCCAGTCTCCCTCCCTTCCCCTGGACTACCCAGTCTCCCTCCCTTCCCCTGGACTACCCAGTCTCCCTTCCTTCCCCTGGACTACCCAGTCTCCCTCCCTTCCCCTGGACTACCCAGTCTCCCTCCCTTCCCCTGGACTACCCAGTCTCCCTCCCTCCCCCTGGACTACCCAGTCTCCCTTCCTCCCCCTGGACTACCCAGTCTCCCTCCCTTCCCCTGGACTACCCAGTCTCCCTCCCTTCCCCTGGACTACCCAGTCTCCCTCCCTTCCCCTGGACTACCCAGTCTCCCTTCCTTCCCCTGGACTACCCACTCTCCCTTCCCCTTGGACTACCCAGTCTCTCTCCCTTCCCCTTGGACTACCCAGTCTCCCTTCCTTCCCCTGGACTACCCAGTCTCCCTCCCTTCCCCTGGACTACCCAGTATCCCTCCCTTCCTCTGGACTACCCAGTCTCCCTCCCTTCCCCTGGACTACCCAGTCTCCCTCCCTTCCCCTGGACTACCCAGTCCCCCTCCCTTCACCTGGACTACCCAGTCTCCCTCCCTTCACCTGGACTACCCAGTCTCCCTTCCCCTGGACTACCCAGTCTCCCTTCCCCTGGACTACCCAGTCTCCCTTCCTTCCCCTGGACTACCCAGTCTCCCTTCCCCTGGACTACCCAGTCTCCCTCCCTTCCCCTGGACTACCCAGTCTCCCTCCCTTCCCCTGGACTACCCAGTCTCCCTTCCTTCCCCTGGACTTACCAGTCTCCCTTCCCCTGGACTACCCAGTCTCCCTTCCCCTGGACTACCCAGTCTCCCTTCCCTTGGACTACCCAGTCTCCCTTCCCTTGGACTACCCAGTCTCCCTTCCCCTGGACTACCCAGTCTCCCTCCCTTCCCTTGGACTACCCAGTCTCCCTCCCTTCCCTTGGACTACCCAGTCTCCCTTCCCCTGGACTACCCAGTCTCCCTTCCTTCCCCTGGACTACCCAGTCTCCCTCCCTTCCCTTTGACTACCAAGTCTCCCTTCCTTCCCCTGGACTACCCAGTCTCCCTCCCTTCACCTGGACTACCAAGTCTCCCTTCCTTCCCCTGGACTACCCAGTCTCCCTCCCTTCCCCTGGACTACCCAGTCTCCCTCCCTTCCCCTGGACTACCCAGTCTCTCTCCCTTCCCCTTGGACTACCCAGTCTCCCTCCCTTCCCTTGGACTACCCAGTCTCCCTCCCTTCACCTGGACTACCCAGTCTCCCTCCCTTCACCTGGACTACCCACTCTCCCTCCCTTCCCCTGGACTACCCAGTCTCCCTCCCTTCCCCTGGACTACCCAGTCTCCCTCCCTTCCCCTGGACTATCCAGTCTCCCTCCCTTCCCCTGGACTACCCAGTCTCCCTCCCTTCCCCTGGACTACCCAGTCTCCCTTCCTTCCCCTGGACTACCCAGTCTCCCTCCCTTCCCCTGGACTACCCAGTCTCCCTCCCTTCCCCTGGACTACCCAGTCTCCCTCCCTCCCCCTGGACTACCCAGTCTCCCTTCCTCCCCCTGGACTACCCAGTCTCCCTCCCTTCCCCTGGACTACCCAGTCTCCCTCCCTTCCCCTGGACTACCCAGTCTCCCTCCCTTCCCCTGGACTACCCAGTCTCCCTTCCTTCCCCTGGACTACCCACTCCCCCTTCCCCTTGGACTACCCAGTCTCTCTCCCTTCCCCTTGGACTACCCAGTCTCCCTTCCTTCCCCTGGACTACCCAGTCTCCCTCCCTTCCCCTGGACTACCCAGTATCCCTCCCTTCCTCTGGACTACCCAGTCTCCCTCCCTTCCCCTGGACTACCCAGTCTCCCTCCCTTCCCCTGGACTACCCAGTCCCCCTCCCTTCACCTGGACTACCCAGTCTCCCTCCCTTCACCTGGACTACCCAGTCTCCCTTCCCCTGGACTACCCAGTCTCCCTTCCCCTGGACTACCCAGTCTCCCTTCCTTCCCCTGGACTACCCAGTCTCCCTTCCCCTGGACTACCCAGTCTCCCTCCCTTCCCCTGGACTACCCAGTCTCCCTCCCTTCCCCTGGACTACCCAGTCTCCCTTCCTTCCCCTGGACTTACCAGTCTCCCTTCCCCTGGACTACCCAGTCTCCCTTCCCCTGGACTACCCAGTCTCCCTTCCCTTGGACTACCCAGTCTCCCTTCCCTTGGACTACCCAGTCTCCCTTCCCTTGGACTACCCAGTCTCCCTTCCTTTGGACTACCCAGTCTCCCTTCCCTTGGACTACCCAGTCTCCCTTCCTTCCCCTGGACTACCCAGTCTCCCTCCCTTCCCCTGGACTACCCAGTCTCCCTCCCTTCCCCTGGACTACCCAGTCTCCCTCCCTTCCCCTGGACTACCCAGTCTCCCTTCCTTCCCCTGGACTTACCAGTCTCCCTTCCCCTGGACTACCCAGTCTCCCTTCCCCTGGACTACCCAGTCTCCCTTCCCTTGGACTACCCAGTCTCCCTTCCCCTGGACTACCCAGTCTCCCTCCCTTCCCCTGGACTACCCAGTCTCCCTCCCTTCCCTTGGACTACCCAGTCTCCCTCCCTTCACCTGGACTACCCAGTCTCCCTTCCTTCCCCTGGACTTACCAGTCTCCCTTCCCTTGGACTACCCAGTCTCCCTTCCCCTGGACTACCCAGTCTCCCTTCCCTTGGACTACCCAGTCTCCCTTCCCCTGGACTACCCAGTCTCCCTCCCTTCCCTTGGACTACCCAGTCTCCCTTCCCCTGGACTACCCACTCTTCCTCCCTTCCACCCTCAGTCCCAATCCTGCTAAACTCTTCTGGCATGGGTCAGGGACCTGTCAAAATTCAGAAACGGTTCTGGGAGCAGTACCGCAGACGGCTCGATTGGGCCATTAAGGCGTCTGTCTGCTGTCCGGAGTGATGAGTGACGTGTGTGTGTGTGTGTGTGTGTGTGTGTGTGTCTGGAAGCTAGGATGTTGCTGGGGACAGTCCAGGAGCCCGGTCTGCCACACTCCACTCAACAGGTCTTGAAGTGATTTAGGCTCAACAGCTGAGAGAGAGAAAGAGAGAAAGAGAAAGTGAGAAAGAGAAAGAGAAAGAGAGAAAGAGAGAGAGATAAAGAAAGAGAGAGAGAAAGAGAGATAAAGAAAGAGAGAGAGATAGATAAAGAAAGAGAGATAAAGAAAGAGAGAGAGAGAGAGAAAGAAAGAGATAAAGAAAGAGAGAGAGATAAAGAAAGAGAGAGAGATGCTTGCTTCCTGCACAACTAAGGGAGTTCACACAACTGGAAGACATCAAATTGACTTTGGCCTGTTAGTTGTTTTTAGTTTCAGTTTTCCATTCATTTCCTCTTTTATGATAAAGTTTCTCACAGATACATTTTAAATGTAATAAGTTCAAAAACAATATAATGAATGTATTTTTTATTTCTCAATTTAATATCCTTCAGAATATAAAAAATAACAAAATACTGTGTCAGTTAACTGTGTGGGCTCATTTGTATCTGGTGTGTATACAGAATATACAGTATCTCCATTTCAAGGCTGCGAAAGATCCATTACAAAAGACGTCAAGATATTTGTATGGTTTTCTCCTAACTCTTAGAGGCTGATGTAGCAGCACTGTAGGTGAGACAGTGCCGGAGAGAATATCATGGGCGATGTCATCACTTGTGACTCATTTCAGGAAACTAATCGTATGTCAGATGAAGTGGTGGAGTAATGATTTGGCAGCCTCACACTCTTCTCTCTCTCTTAGATGCTTACTGGTAATTGGGTTTTTGTGGCCATGCCGTTTCTTCCAACATCCTTTTCTATTTTGTAATGAAGGATGAAGTCAGTCTCCCCTTTAAATTCCATGTCGTAATCTCCAACGTCTTCAGATGCCAAGGAATTCTGATCACTGGAGCTGCTGTGGAATGGAAAACTGAAATGCTGATCTGACTGGGAGGCAGCTAGGGACCTGCTTTTATTTGCCAGCCACCACTGTTCTGACAGCACCTACTGAGAATTTAATGCATTGATTCTAAAGACGTAGTGCCAAAATCATTATCACCTCGGACGGGGAAGGGAGTTCTGACTCATATTAACTGTAGTCAATGAATAAGGCTGAGGTAGCCACTGATAAACTGTTTAGATGATATCCTCTCCCTTCTGGCTTTACTGTCAGTATTATTAGAGCTGTTTCTGGCATGGACACACAGCGCTGGTTCCTCTCCCTTCTGGCTTCACTGTCAGTATTATTAGAGCTGTTTCTGGCATGGACACACAGCGCTGGTTCCTCTCCCTTCTGGCTTCACTGTCAGTATTATTAGAGCTGTTTCTGGCATGGACACACAGCGCTGGTTCCTCTCCCTTCTGGCTTCACTGTCAGTATTATTAGAGCTGTTTCTGGCATGGACACACAGCGCTGGTTCCTCTCCCTTCTGGCTTCACTGTCAGTATTATTAGAGCTGTTTCTGGCATGGACACACAGCGCTGGTTCCTCTCCCTTCTGGCTTCACTGTCAGTATTATTAGAGCTGTTTCTGGCATGGACACACAGCGCTGGTTCCTCTCCCTTCTGGCTTCACTGTCAGTATTATTAGAGCTGTTTCTGGCATGGACACACAGCGCTGGTTCCTCTCCCTTCTGGCTTCACTGTCAGTATTATTAGAGCTGTTTCTGGCATGGACACACAGCGCTGGTTCCTCTCCCTTCTGGCTTCACTGTCAGTATTATTAGAGCTGTTTCTGGCATGGACACACAGCGCTGGTTCCTCTCCCTTCTGGCTTTACTGTCAGTATTATTAGAGCTGTTTCTGGCATGGACACAC
The DNA here is from genome assembly GCF_029448725.1 of Salvelinus fontinalis. Taxonomy (NCBI): domain Eukaryota; kingdom Metazoa; phylum Chordata; class Actinopteri; order Salmoniformes; family Salmonidae; genus Salvelinus; species Salvelinus fontinalis. The sequence goes on from NC_074670.1 coordinate 7,914,154, forward strand.
AGCGCTGGTTCCTCTCCCTTCTGGCTTCACTGTCAGTATTATTAGAGCTGTTTCTGGCATGGACACACAGCGCTGGTTCCTCTCCCTTCTGGCTTCACTGTCAGTATTATTAGAGCTGTTTCTGGCATGGACACACAGCGCTGGTTCCTCTCCCTTCTGGCTTCACTGTCAGTATTATTAGAGCTGTTTCTGGCATGGACACACAGCGCTGGTTCCTCTCCCTTCTGGCTTCACTGTCAGTATTATTAGAGCTGTTTCTGGCATGGACACACAGCGCTGGTTCCTCTCCCTTCTGGCTTCACTGTCAGTATTATTAGAGCTGTTTCTGGCATGGACACACAGCGCTGGTTCCTCTCCCTTCTGGCTTCACTGTCAGTATTATTAGAGCTGTTTCTGGCATGGACACACAGCGCTGGTTCCTCTCCCTTCTGGCTTCACTGTCAGTATTATTAGAGCTGTTTCTGGCATGGACACACAGCGCTGGTTCCTCTCCCTTCTGGCTTCACTGTCAGTATTATTAGAGCTGTTTCTGGCATGGACACACAGCGCTGGTTCCTCTCCCTTCTGGCTTCACTGTCAGTATTATTAGAGCTGTTTCTGGCATGGACACACAGCGCTGGTTCCTCTCCCTTCTGGCTTTACTGTCAGTATTATTAGAGCTGTTTCTGGCATGGACACACAGCGCTGGTTCCTCTCCCTTCTGGCTTCACTGTCAGTATTATTAGAGCTGTTTCTGGCATGGACACACAGCGCTGGTTCCTCTCCCTTCTGGCTTCACTGTCAGTATTATTAGAGCTGTTTCTGGCATGGACACACAGCGCTGGTTCCTCTCCCTTCTGGCTTCACTGTCAGTATTATTAGAGCTGTTTCTGGCATGGACACACAGCGCTGGTTCCTCTCCCTTCTGGCTTCACTGTCAGTATTATTAGAGCTGTTTCTGGCATGGACACACAGCGCTGGTTCCTCTCCCTTCTGGCTTCACTGTCAGTATTATTAGAGCTGTTTCTGGCATGGACACACAGCGCTGGTTCCTCTCCCTTCTGGCTTCACTGTCAGTATTATTAGAGCTGTTTCTGGCATGGACACACAGCGCTGGTTCCTCTCCCTTCTGGCTTCACTGTCAGTATTATTAGAGCTGTTTCTGGCATGGACACACAGCGCTGGTTCCTCTCCCTTCTGGCTTCACTGTCAGTATTATTAGAGCTGTTTCTGGCATGGACACACAGCGCTGGTTCCTCTCCCTTCTGGCTTCACTGTCAGTATTATTAGAGCTGTTTCTGGCATGGACACACAGCGCTGGTTCCTCTCCCTTCTGGCTTCACTGTCAGTATTATTAGAGCTGTTTCTGGCATGGACACACAGCGCTGGTTCCTCTCCCTTCTGGCTTCACTGTCAGTATTATTAGAGCTGTTTCTGGCATGGACACACAGCGCTGGTTCCTCTCCCTTCTGGCTTCACTGTCAGTATTATTAGAGCTGTTTCTGGCATGGACACACAGCGCTGGTTCCTCTCCCTTCTGGCTTCACTGTCAGTATTATTAGAGCTGTTTCTGGCATGGACACACAGCGCTGGTTCCTCTCCCTTCTGGCTTCACTGTCAGTATTATTAGAGCTGTTTCTGGCATGGACACACAGCGCTGGTTCCTCTCCCTTCTGGCTTCACTGTCAGTATTATTAGAGCTGTTTCTGGCATGGACACACAGCGCTGGTTCCTCTCCCTTCTGGCTTCACTGTCAGTATTATTAGAGCTGTTTCTGGCATGGACACACAGCGCTGGTTCCTCTCCCTTCTGGCTTCACTGTCAGTATTATTAGAGCTGTTTCTGGCATGGACACACAGCGCTGGTTCCTCTCCCTTCTGGCTTCACTGTCAGTATTATTAGAGCTGTTTCTGGCATGGACACACAGCGCTGGTTCCTCTCCCTTCTGGCTTCACTGTCAGTATTATTAGAGCTGTTTCTGGCATGGACACACAGCGCTGGTTCCTCTCCCTTCCCCCAGATCATTTCTGGAAGTGAGAAAGGGGTTCTCTGTCAACTTACCTAGGTACCGTTTGAATATTTACACTTTATACCACTGTAACTTCTGATCGTCGTTGTCAATCACTGTTTCCTCCCGGGTGTCACATGGTGGATGAAAGGTTCAGTCCTAGGCTTTGTATACCATGATCTCCCAGAGGACCTCAGGAGGACCTGCTGATCTGAAATAAGCCACCGTTCTACTTCAATTTGCTTTGTTCTGTTTTACTGGCCCACAGACAGCTGTGAGAAAGGCTCACAGCGGAGGAAGGGTGAGGGCCAACTCACGGCCCCCGGCTGTGTCTCATATGGCATCCTATTCTTTATATAGTACCCTTCTTTTGACCAGAGCCCAACGGTGATAGAGTGCAATTTGGGACACGGGCCCTGTGTGTTTGATGTTGTGGAGTCTTGTAAAGCACCAGCTGGAGAGTGCTGTCCTGAGGGAGCCCTTCAGATGGCTTGTAAAGCCCCACTCCAGGGCCACACCACTAGAACATAGCGAGCCCCACTCCAGGGCCACACCACTAGAACATAGCAAGCCCCACTCCAGGGCCACACCACTAGAACATAGCAAGCCCCACTCCAGGGCCACACACCACTAGAACATAGCAAGCCCCACTCCAGGGCCACACCACTAGAACATAGCAAGCCCCACTCCAGGGCCACGCACCACTAGAACATAGCAAGCCCCACTCCAGGGCCACACACCACTAGAACATAGCAAGCCCCACTCCAGGGCCACACCACTAGAACACAGCAAGCCCCACTCCAGGGCCACGCACCACTAGAACATAGCAAGCCCCACTCCAGGGCCACACCACTAGAACACAGCAAGCCCCACTCCAGGGCCACGCACCACTAGAACATAGCGAGCCCCACTCCAGGGCCACACCACTAGAACATAGCGAGCCCCACTCCAGGGCCACACCACTAGAACACAGCAAGCCCCACTCCAGGGCCACACACCACTAGAACATAGCAAGCCCCACTCCAGGGCCACACACCACTAGAACATAGCGAGCCCCACTCCAGGGCCACACACCACTAGAACATAGCAAGCCCCACTCCAGGGCCACACACCACTAGAACATAGCAAGCCCCACTCCAGGGCCACACCACTAGAACATAGCAAGCCCCACTCCAGGGCCACGCACCACTAGAACACAGCAAGCCCCACTCCAGGGCCACACCACTAGAACACAGCAAGCCCCACTCCAGGGCCACACCACTAGAACATAGCAAGCCTCACTCCAGGGCCACACCACTAGAACATAACAAGCCCCACTCCAGGGCCACGCACCACTAGAACACAGCAAGCCCCATTGTAGTTCTAAGACGCTATATAAATTTAGCAATTGTGTTCAATTGCACAGAGCTACGTTTTTTATCCTTTCTGCCCAATGAATGACCATGCATGTACACACACACACACACACACACACACTGTGAATAAAAAACTGTGAATAAGCAACTTAATACTTTTTTTCATTCACATTTCCCCATTTAATTTGACATTATGCTCTTTTAAAGTTTTAGGTGGTTCAACTTCAGCAAAATACACATTTCTGTGGTGTTTTAATGATTTCAGAAACATTCAAAACGTTTCCAGTGATAAAAAATAACGTAATAATTTTCATGTTTCTACCAATATGACCCATAGGTCTTAATCTTGGACCAAAAAGTCATTGCTTAAGAATGTTATTTTCCAAAAGGACACGTGGTACGATAGGCTACCACTATCAGCGGTTAGGTTGGAGATCATTTAATTTTCTCGTCTTGTGTTCATAATTGTTCTGTGTTTGTACAGTTGAAGTCAGAAGTTTACATACACTTAGATTGGAGTCATTAAAACTTGTTTTTCAACCACTCCACAAATTTCTTGTTAACAAACTATAGTTTTGGCAAGTCGGTTAGGACATCTACTTTGTGCATGACACAAGGAATTTTTCCAACAATTGTTTATAGATTATTTCATTTATAATCCACTGTATCACAATTCCAGTGGGTCAGAAGTGTACATACACTAAGTTGACTGTGCCTTTAAACAGCTTGGAAAACTCCAGAATATGATGTAATGACTTTAGAAGCTTCTGATAGGCTAATTGACATCATTTGAGTCAATTGGAGGTGTACCTGTGGATGTATTTCAAGGCCTACCTTCAAACTCAGTGCCTCTTTGCTTGACATCATGGGAAAATCAAAAGACATCAGCCAAGACCTCAGAAAAATAATTATAGACCTCCACAAGTCTGGTTCATCCTTGGGAGCAGTTTCCAAAATGCCTGAAGGTACCATGTTCATCTGTACAAACAATAGTACGCAAGTATAAACACCATGGGACCACGCAGCCATCATACCGCTCAGGAAGGAGAATCTCCTAGAGATGAACGTACTTTGGTGCGAAAGTGCAAATCAATCCCAGAACAACAGCAAAGGACCTTGTGAAGATGCTGGAGGAAACAGGTACAAAAGTATCTATATCCACAGAAAAACAAGTCCTATATCGACATAACCTGAAAGGCCGGTCAGTAAGGAGAAACCACTGCTCCAAAACCGCCATAAAAAAGCCAGACTACGGTTTGCAACTGCACATGGGGACAAAGATTGTACTTTTTGGAGAAATGTCCTCTGGTCTGATGAAACAAAAATAGAACTGTTTGGCCATAATGACCATCGTTATGTTTGGAGGATAAAGGGGGATGCTTGCAAGTCGAAGAACACCATCCCAACCGTGAAGCACAGGGGTGGCAGCATCATGTTGTGGGGGTGCATTGCTGCAGGAGGGACTGGTGCACTTCACAAAATAGATGGCATCATGAGGATGGAAAATTATGTGGATATATTGAAGCAACATCTCAAGACATCAGTCAGGAAGTTAAAGCTTGGTCGCAAATGGGTCTTCCAAGTGGACAATGACCCCAAGCATACTTCCAAAGTTGTGGCAAAATGCCTTAAGGACAACAAAGTCAAGGTATTGGAGTAGCCATCACAAAGCCCTGACCTCAATCCTATAGAAAATGTGTGGGCAGAACTGAAAAAGCATGAGCAAGCAAGGATGCCTACAAACCTCACTCAGTTACACCAGCTCTGTCAGGAGGAATGGGCCAAAATTCACCCAACTTATTGTGGGAAGCTTGTGGAAGGCTATCCGAAACATTTGACCCAAGTTAAATAATTTAAAGGCAATGCTACCAAATACCAATTGAGTGATTGTAAACTTCTGACCCACTGGGAATGTGATGAAAGAAATAAAAGTTGAAATAAATCATTCTCTCTATTATTCTGACATTTCACCTTCTTAAAATAAAGTGGTTATCCTAACTGACCAAAGACAGGGAATTTTTACTAGGATTAAATGTCAGGAAATGTGAAAAACTGAGTTTAAATGTATTTGGCTAAGGTGTATGTAAACTTCCGACTTCAACTGTAGATATACAGTTATACAGTTTCTCACAATTCCTGACATTTAATCAGAGTAAAAATTCCCTGTCTTAGGTCAATTAGGATCACCACTTTATTTTAAGAATGTGAAATGTCAGAATAATAGTAGAGAGAATTATTTATTTCAACTTTTATTTCTGTCATCACATTCCTAGGGTTTTTACACGTTTCCCTTGCTTGTTCAATGAACCATAAACAATTAATGAACATGCACCTGTGGAACGGTCGTTAAGACACTAACAGCTTACAGACGGTAGGCAAATAAGGTCACAGTTATGAAAACTTAGGACACTAAAGAGGCCTTTCTACGGACTCTGAAAAACACCTAAAGAAAGATGCCCTGGGTCCCTGCTCATCTGTGCGAACGTGCCTTAGGCATGCTGCAAGGAGGCATTAGGACTGCAGATGTGGCCGGGGCAATAAATTGCAATGTTGATCGTCCTCGCAGTGGCAGACCACGTGTAACAACACCTGCACAGGATCGGTACATCCAAACATCACACCTGCGGCACAGGTACAGGATGGCAGCAACAACTGCCTGAGTTACACCATGTATCTGGGGCGGTGTGTCACAGCATCATCGGACTGAGCTTGTTGTCATTGCAGGCAATCTCAACGCTATGCGTTACAGGGAAGACATCCCCCTCCCTCATGTGGTACCCTTCCTGCAGGCTCATCCTGACATGACCCTCCAGCATGACAATGCCACCAGCCATACTGCTCGTTCTGTGCGTGATTTCCTGCAAGACAGGAATGTCAGTGTTCTGCCATGGCCAGCGAAGAGCCCGGATCTCAATCCCATTGAGCACATCTGGGACCTGTTGGATCGGCGTGTGAGGGCTAGGGCCATTCCCAGCCAGAAATGTCTGGGAACTTGCAGGTGCCTTGGTGGAAGAGTGGGGTAACATCTCACCGCAAGAACTGGCAAATCTGGTGCAGTCCATGAGGAGGAGATGCACTGCAGTACTTAATGCAGCTGGTGGCCACACCAGATACTGACTGTTACTTTTGATTTTGACCCCCCCCCCCTTTATTCAGGGACACATTATTCAATTTCTGTTAGTCACATGTCTGTGGAACTTGTTCAGTTTATGTCTCAGTTGTTGAATCTTGTTATGTTCATACAAATATTTACACATGTTAAGTTTGCTGAAAATAAACACAGTTGACAGTGAGAGGACGTTTCTTTTTTTACCTGAGTTTATGTATGTATATGTGTGACTGTTTATGTATGTGCATGTGTATGTATGTATATGTATGAATGTTTATGTATGTGCATGTGTATGTATGAATGTTTATGTATGTGTATGTGTATGTATGTATATGTATGAATGTTTATGTATGTGTATGTGTATGTATATGGGTATGTATGTATATAGATATATATAATTACCCCAATAATGTATGGGGGATTGGAAATGATGCAGACAATCACATTGATGGAAGCAACAATCTATCTGCAGTATTAAAGCAGATCAACCCCCTGGGGATATAAACACATCAGTGAATGGTTTCCACATGTACACAGGAATTATCTCATTACTGCTGTTACAGCTGCTCAACCAGGGATGTTTCTCTACTGTCCCTGTGTGTGTGTGTGTGTGTGTGTGTGTGTGTGTGTGTGTGTGTGTGTGTGTGTGTGTGTGTGTGTGTGTGTGTCTCAAGGAGTCAGCTCCGAAACATTTCCCCACACTGTTCATAGTACCTTATTATGACTGACAAATCCAGAGATGATTTAGTACCCACACAGTGCACAAGACTATCCAGGATAGTAGCTGTCAGATTCCAATCAGACAATAGACTGCCTTGTGACATCATCGACATGTGCAAGATTTGCAGCAAGTGGATCGTCTTGTGCACTTTGTTGGTCCTTGATAATCTTGTGCACTCTGCAGACAAATTGCCTTGTGCTCCATAGGTTTAGTGCTTCCCTATTGTACCTCCCACACTGTATAATACCTCTATCTATAGGTTACCTCCCATATAGTAGACTACATACTATCTATAGGTTACCTCCCATATGTTAGACTACATACTGTGTGTTTCTGAACAGGCTCAGAGGACTCCATCACATAGTCGCTGTGTGTAGACGGTCAGAGAACTTCCAGAACCACTACAGGTCTGAGTCCCAAATGGCACCCTATTCCCCATTTAGTGCACTACTTTTGACCAAGTCATGCACTATATAGGGAATGTGGTATCATTTGGCACGCACCTAAATAAGTAGGATGAAACTGGAGGAAAAAAGTTATTAATATGTTAATATAAAATAAACACTGGTCCACTTCACAAGGTTGCAAAAATCTGGTAACTTTCCTCAAATTCCCTGGTTTTCTAGAAAACCCAATTGTAAAATTTCCAGAATCAGGAGGGAATAGGAAATACTTTTGGAAAAGTTACCAGATTTTTTGCAACCCTAACAAAGGCTTGACTTTGTGTGATTTGACTTGAACTAGTTAATTCACAAGTTAAAGATGGAGTGCTCTCCACTTGGGCCACTTATCAAAGGCACCTATAGACTTCTGTCCAGACGACATGCTTAGTTTCATACACCGCAGCCGATTTGGACTTGACAGGATAGCCCTGTTCCAACGTCTGAAATGTGCTACTGCCACTTGTGTCTACATAGCTCATAAAGTACAACCACACATGCATGGACAATGAGACCCCTTGTGAAAAGTAAGATGTTCGTAGAGGCCTCTGCCAATAGAAACAACAGTTGAGAGAAAAACAGTAGAAGGTTCTAAAAAGACATTCTCTCCCTCCGTGGTAAATCCATCACTTCCTTGCTTCTCATGGTTTGTGTCAAAGGGCTGTTCAACAAACAATAATATGGTGATAAGGAGTTATATACTTGACCTGCTCTTTCCCCTTTGAAAAATAAGGTCAGATTAGCATGTTTTGAAACTAGTAAGCATCCAAAATGGCACCCTATTCCCTATGTAGTGTACTACTTTGACCCGAGCCCATAGGGAAACAGGGTGCCATTTGGTAGGGAACATGGTGCCATTTGGTAGGGAAACAGGGTGCCATTTGGTAGGGAACATGGTGCCATTTGGTAGGGAAACAGGGTGCCATTTGGTAGGGAACATGGTGCCATTTGGTAGGGAACAGGGTGCCATTTGGTAGGGAACAGGGTGCCATTTGGTAGGGAACAGGGTGTCATTTGGTACACAGCTCGTATAATCAAGTCGTTGTTAATGTGATATACTGCTTGAAGGAAGCTCAATAAGATTATGCTGCGTTCACTATGAGGGAGACCTCCAGCGACGTAAACCTATAGGTCTACAGTACGGTACATTATATACAATGGGTTTTTAAGGCACTTAATGGAGGTTCAACATAGCATGCTTTGACAAGTTTACAGTTGAGAAATGTCATTTTCAGTCCCCTCAGACATTCAAGCAGCGTGAGCATATTTAGATATTCTATAGAGAAAACCACAGGTTGTAAAAATACAGATGAACCTACTTTTGAGCATGAAGCTCCATTATAACTTCCTTACCTTGACATTGGTGTCTGTAAAAACAGGAAGTGGTAGGGGAGCTCTCGGCTAGATGAGCGTGTTTCATCTGGGCAAGACATGGATGTGGTCACTAACTTTATATTATATGAGCTACTGACTTACTGGACCTGCTACACAAGGCTTTCACTCTGACGGAGGGCACCATTCTGGAATAATACTGTAAACTTGAACTACCGGTTCATGTTTGATTGACTGATTAAGTTTATTAGATAATTAAAAGTAGAAGGCCGCTCAAGGAGACAACATTACAAACGGAGACAAAATTATAAACGTAAAAAACTATTTAGGATAAAACACAATAAAGACTTTAGGCTTTCTAAACTACACCTTTTGAACCATTATCCAGTTGTCATGACGTCCAGGCTCTTAATCACTCACACCCCACTGTTATCATATCTCTGACAGGGATTCAAACCTGGGTCTCCTGCCCTCTACAAGTCTGTGTTAGCACGCTGAGCTAAAGCTTTTAGCTCGGGGAGCCAACAGATATCTTTTCAGGCAAGGTTACTACTCATAACATAAGCGTGGTTCCGAACCTCCGAACCTCTGTCATATTTGCACTGTTAAAGAGAGGGATCTCCCTCCTCCCCTCTATCGCCATGCTCCACTCCTCCTCTCATCTAAAATAAAATGAAAACGCTCTGATTTATTCTCCCCCAAACCTTCCTTCTCTGGTCGTCTGGCGTTCCCCACCACAGCTGTGGAGTCCCCTTGGGCCCATAAATCTGAGCCCCTAAATCCTTACCTGGACCCAGTTCAGAAAGCTCTCTCACTTCAGGAAGCTGGGGGGCGATTTGATCCCAAAGCTAGCCTTCAACCATATCGTACTGGTATAAAAAAAAATATCCCCTTGTTTTTCATGCAACAGAACAGACAGAATGCCTTTCAGTCCAAAGTAGACAGAGCTGCTAAATGGTTTGGTTCTTCCTTCTCGGTGCATTATGTTATTTGTTGTTGTAGCTGATCAGGTTAATGATGGGCTGGCCCGTTTGGAGCACAAGCATCCAGGTCTTATTGATTTCTCTCTCTCTCTCTCTCTCTCTCTCTCTCTCTCTCTCTCTCTCTCTCTCTCTCTCTCTCTCTCTCTCTCTCTCTCTCTCTCTCTCTCTCTCTCTCTCTCTCTCTCTCTCTCTCTCTCTCTCTTTCTCTCTCTCCTTCTTCCTCTCTCTCTCTCTCTCTCTCCTTCTCTTCTCTCTCTCTCTCTTTCTCTTCTCTCTCCTTCTCTTCTCTCTCTCTCCTTCTTCCTCTCTCTCTCTCTCTCTCTCTCTCTCTCTCTCTCTCCTTCTCTTCTCTCTCTCTCTCTCTCTCTCTCTCTCTCTCTCTCTCTCTCTCTCTCAATTCAATTCAATTCAAGGGCCTTTATTGGCATGGGAAACATGTGTTAACATTGCCAAAGCAAGTGAGGTAGATATTATAAAAAAGTGAAATAAACAATACAAATTAACAGTAAACATTACACATACAGAAGTTTCAAAACAATAAAGACATTACAAATGTTATATTAAATATATACAGTGTTGTAACAATGTACAAATGGTTAAAGCACACAAGTTAAAATAAATAAGCATAAATATGGGTTGTATTTACAATGGTGTTTGTTCTTCACTGGTTGCCCTTTTCTTGTGGCAACAGGTCACAAATCTTGCTGCTGTGGTGGCACACTGTGGAATTTCTTCCAGTAGATATGGGAGTTTATCAAAATTGGATTTGTTTTCGAATTCTTTGTGGATCTGTGTAATCTGAGGGAAATATGTGTCTCTAATATGGTCATACATTGGGCAGGAGGTTAGAAAGTGCAGCTCAGTTTCCACCTCATTTTGTGGGCAGTGTGCACATAGCCTGTCTTCTCTTGAGAGCCATGTCTGCCTACGGCGGCCTTTCTCAATAGCAAGGCTATGCTCACTGAGTCTGTACATAGTCAAAGCTTTCCTTAAGTTTGGGTCAGTCACAGTGGTCAGGTATTCTGCCACTGTGTACTCTCTGTTTAGGGCCAAATAGCATTCTAGTTTGCTCTGTTTTTTTGTTAATTCTTTCCAATGTGTCAAGTAATTATCTTTTTGTTTTCTCATGATTTGGTTGGGTCTAATTGTGCTGTTGTCCTGGGGCTCTGTGGGGTGTGTTTGTGTTTGTGAACAGAGCCCTAGGACCAGCTTGCTTAGGGGACTCTTCTCCAGGTTCATCTCTCTGTAGGTGATGGCTTTGTTATGGAAGGTTTGGGAATCGCTTCCTTTTAGGTGGTTGTAGAATTTAACGGCTCTTTTCTGGATTTTGATAATTAGTGGGTATCGGCCTAATTCTGCTCTGCATGCATTATTTGGTGTTCTACGTTGTACACGGAGGATATTTTTGCAGAATTCTGCATGCAGAGTCTCAATTTGGTGTTTGTCCCATTTTGTGAAATCTTGGTTGGTGAGCGGACCCCAGACCTCACAACCATAAAGGGCAATGGGCTCTATGACAGATTCAAGTATTTTTAGCCAGATCCTAATTGGTATGTTGAAATTTATGTTCCTTTTGATGGCATAGAATGCCCTTCTTGCCTTGTCTCTCAGATCGTTCACAGCTTTGTGGAAGTTACCTGTGGCGCTGATGTTTAGGCCGAGGTATGTATAGTTTTTTGTGTGCTCTAGGGCAACGGTGTCTAGATGGAATTTGTGGTCCTGGCGACTGGACCTTTTTTGGAACACCATTATTTTGGTCTTACTGAGATTTACTGTCAGGGCCCAGGTCTGACAGAATCTGTGCAGAAGATCTAGGTGCTGCTGTAGGCCCTCCTTGGTTGGTGACAGAAGCACCAGATCATCAGCAAACAGTAGACATTTGACTTCGGATTCTAGTAGGGTGAGACCGGGTGCTGCAGACTGTTCTAGTGCCCGCGCCAATTCGTTGATATATATGTTGAAGAGGGTGGGGCTTAAGCTGCATCCCTGTCTCACCCCACGACCCTGTGTGAAGAAATGTGTGTTTTTTTTGCCAATTTTAACCGCACACTTGTTGTTTGTGTACATGGATTTTATGATGTCGTATGTTTTACCCCCAACACCACTTTCCATCAATTTGTATAGCAGACCCTCATGCCAAATTGAGTCGAAGGCTTTTTTGAAATCAACAAAGCATGAGAAGACTTTGCCTTTGTTTTGGTTTGTTTGATTGTCAATTAGGGTTTGTAGGGTGAATACATGGTCTGTTGTACGGTAATTTGGTAAAAAGCCAATTTGACATTTGCTCAGTACATTGTGTTCATTGAGGAAATGTACGAGTCTGCTGTTAATGATAATGCAGAGTATTTTACCAAGGTTACTGTTGACGCATATTCCACGGTAGTTATTGGGGTCAAATTTGTCTCCACTTTTGTGGATTGGGGTGATCAGTCCTTGGTTCCAAATATTGGGGAAGATGCCAGAGCTAAGGACGATGTTAAAGAGTTTTAGTATAGCCAATTGGAATTTGTTGTCTGTATATTTGATCATTTCATTAAGGATACCATCAACACCACAGGCCTTGTTGGGTTGGAGGGTTTTTATTTTGTCCTGTAACTCATTCAAGGTAATTGGAGAATCCAGTGGGTTCTGGTAGTCTTTAATAGTTGATTCTAGGATTTGTATTTGATCATGTATATGTTTTTGCTCTTTATTCTTTGTTATAGAGCCAAAAAGATTGGAGAAGTGGTTTACCCATACATCTCCATTTTGGATAGATAATTCTTCGTGTTGTTGTTTGTTTAGTGTTTTCCAATTTTCCCAGAATTGGTTAGAGTCTATGGATTCTTCAATTACATTGAGCTGATTTCTGACATGCTGTTCCTTCTTTTTCCGTAGTGTATTTCTGTATTGTTTTAGTGATTCACCATAGTGAAGGCGTAGACTCAGGTTTTCCGGGTCTCTATGTTTTTGGTTGGACAGGTTTCTCAATTTATTTCTTAGATTTTTGCATTCTTCATCAAACCATTTGTCATTGTTGTTCATTTTCTTCGGTTTTCTATTTGAGATTTTTAGATTTGATAGGGAAGCTGAGAGGTCAAATATACTGTTAAGATTTTCTACTGCCAAGTTTACACCTTCACTATTGCAGTGGAACGTTTTACCCAGGAAGTTGTCTAAAAGGGATTGGATTTGCTGTTGCCTAATTGTTTTTTGGTAGGTTTCCAAACTGCATTCCTTCCATCTATAGCATTTCTTAATGTTACTCAGTTCCTTTGGCTTTGATGCCTCATGATTGAGTATTGCTCTGTTCAAGTAGACCGTGATTTTGCTGTGATCTGATAGGGGTGTCAGTGGGCTGACTGTGAACGCTCTGAGAGACTCTGGGTTGAGGTCAGTGATAAAGTAGTCTACAGTGCTACTGCCAAGAGATGAGCTATAGGTGTACCTGCCATAGGAGTCCCCTCGAAGCCTACCATTGACTATGTACATACCCAGCGTGCGACAGAGCTGCAGGAGTTGTGACCCGTTTTTGTTGGTTATGTTGTCATAGTTGTGTCTAGGGGGGCATATGGGGGAGGGAATGCTGTCACCTGCAGGCAGGTGTTTGTCCCCCTGTGTGCTGAGGGTGTCAGGTTCGTGTCCAGTTCTGGCATTTAGGTCGCCACAGACTAATACATGTCCCTGGGCCTGGAAATGATTGATTTCCCCCTCCAGGATGGAGAAGCTGTCTTCATTAAAGTATGGGGATTCTAGTGGGGGGATATAGGTAGCACACAGGAGGACATTTTTCTCTGTTAAGATAATTTCCTTTTGAATTTCTAGCCAAATGTAAAATGTTCCTGTTTTGATTAATTTAATGGAGTGAGTTAGGTCTGCTCTATACCAAATTAGCATTCCCCCTGAGACCCTTCCCTGTTTCACACCTGGTAGTTTGGTGGATGGGACTACCAGCTCTCTGTAACCTAGAGGGCAACCAGTGGGTCCGTCTCCTCTATACCATGTTTCTTGCAGGATGACAATGTCTGCATTACCGATTTCTTTGGTGAAGTCCGGGTTCCTGCTCTTTAGGCCAAAGGCAGATGACCTCAGGCCTTGGATATTCCAGGAGGATATAGTGAAGGCTTTTTTTTCCATAAAGTGTCCAATGTTGTTGGTCGTGGTTTGGCCTCAGGCCAGTAAGTGTGAGCAGAGCCTGCTGAGCATCTGGTACATGCCGTTGGCTTGGGCGAGTGTAAGAGTGGGGGTTGGGCCTGTTTGCCCCCTCACTACCTGGGCGTATGTGTAACTTCCATGTTGATGCCCTCTTTGCGGGGGTGGGGTGCATGGGGTGGGCAGGAGTGGCATAGGTCTGATCTGAGGGGGCCTAAATTGGGTGTGGGCATGGTTGATGTGGGGGGGTGTTGATTGGTTGGGGTGGGGGTGTGGATGTGTCTGGGGGTGCTGTGGTCTGGATGTAAGTCCTCTTGGCGTGGGTCCTCTATGTGTAGGTCCAGGGGGGGGTCCTGAAGGTCTTGGAGGGTGTCTCGCTGGTCTGGGTGGGGTGTCTATTGATCTGTTGCTCCTGTGTGAAGTGTTGGGGCTGCGTTTGAGAGCGATGTCCTTTAGAGTCCGGGCAAAGGTGGGCACTGCTGCCTTGTAGAGGTGGACCTGGTCATAGAGGCTGTTCAAGTCCAGGGTGGAGTGGTGGGCCAGAAAGACATTTGGTTTTGAGGCACAGTCACGGGAAATGCTTGCGTTTACCCGCTGTATTGTAGCAGGGTGGAAGTCTTTTCGTGGTAGCAGGGTGGAGATAACCACTTGTGCGTTGGGGAAAGTAGAAGAAGCTTTTTCAATCACTCCCTTCAGTGCTGTGGCCACCCTTTCCTGCTGTGCTCTCAGGTCGTTTGTGCCTGTGTGTATTATTATGTGGCTAGGTGAGCCTAGTTTGTCCTCAGACAGAAGGTCTAGGACAGTCTCTCTCTCTCTCTCTCTCTCTCTCTCTCTCTCTCTCTCTCTCTCTCTCTCTCTCTCTCTCTCTCTCTCTCTCTCTCTCTCGCTCTCTCTCTCCTCTCTCTCGTCTCTCTCTCTCTCTCTCTCTCCTCCTCTCTCTCTCCTCTCTCTCTCTCTCCTCTCTCTCTCTCTCTCTCTCTCTCTCTCTCTCTCTCTCTCTCTCTCTCTCTCTCTCTCTCTCTCTCTCTCTCTCTCTCTCTCTCTCTCTCTCTCTCTCTCTCTCTCTCTCTCTCTCTCTCTCTGTTCTGTGTGTGGAGGAGCTGGATGGGAGGGAGGGATAATGACAGCCCTCTGTTTATTTGTCTGGTTTTATTGCTCAGACAGAGTATGGCAAGGACGCTGTCAGTCAAACGTTATTGCTGCTCTGCAGTGGATCATCCACAGACAGTGAAATAGCGGAAGTGGTTATGGGACTCTGCTCACCTGTTATTGAAAAGTCAGAGATTGGAAATCGGCCATGGATTTTCTATTGAATTGGATCCCCCCCAAAATAATGTTGTTTTTTCTTTTTTGCCGTGAATCAATCTGTGTGAAACTGCATCGTGTATACAGCAATACAAGTCCGCTCTCACATCTGGTCATCAGTTCTCACAGGATAGACTTAGTGATACCAGACCTGCTGTTATCGGAGCGCTGGGACGAGGCCTGTTGCAGTCATTCACGCTTACTTATTCCAAGTAAGTCATGACATAGGCTCCACTTCAGTGGCCGTAACAGTGGCTTGCAGAACACTTCTCAACCCTGCTGTCTCCTCATTCTCCTCCCCTTCCCTTTCATCCTTCCTCAACACTTCTCAACCCTGCTGTCTCCTCATTCTCCTCCCCTTCCCTGTCATCCTTCCTCAACACTTCTCAACCCTGCTGTCTCCTCATTCTCCTCCCCTTCCCTTTCATCCTTCCTCAACACTTCTCAACCCTGCTGTCTCCTCATTCTCCTCCCCTGTCATCCTTCCTCAACACTTCTCAACCCTGCTGTCTCCTCATTCTCCTCCCCTTCCCTTTCATCCTTCCTCAACACTTCTCAACCCTGCTGTCTCCTCATTCTCCTCCCCTTTCATCCTTCCTCAACACTTCTCAACCCTGCTGTCTCCTCATTCTCCTCCCCTTCCCTGTCATCCTTCCTCAACACTTCTCAACCCTGCTGTGTCCTCATTCTCATCCCGTCGTCCTTCCTCAACACTTCTCAACCCTGCTGTCTCCTCATTCTCCTCCCCTTCCCTTTCATCCTTCCTCAACACTTCTCAACCCTGCTGTGTCCTCATTCTCCTCCCGTCGTCCTTCCTCAACACTTCTCAACCCTGCTGTCTCCTCATTCTCCCCCCGTCGTCCTTCCTCAACACTTCTCAACCCTGCTGTCTCCTCATTCTCCTCCCCAGTCATCCTTCCTCAACACTTCTCAACCCTGCTGTCTCCTCATTCTCCTCCCCTGTCATCCTTCCTCAACACTTCTCAACCCTGCTGTCTCCTCATTCTCCTCCCCAGTCATCCTTCCTCAACACTTCTCAACCCTGCTGTCTCCTCATTCTCCTCCCCTGTCATCCTTCCTCAACACTTCTCAACCCTGCTGTCTCCTCATTCTCCTCCCCAGTCATCCTTCCTCAACACTTCTCAACCCTGCTGTCTCCTCATTCTCCTCCCCTGTCATCCTTCCTCAACACTTCTCAACCCTGCTGTCTCCTCATTCTCCTCCCCAGTCATCCTTCCTCAACACTTCTCAACCCTGCTGTCTCCTCATTCTCCTCCCCTTCCCTTTCATCCTTCCTCAACACTTCTCAACCCTGCTGTCTCCTCATTCTCCTCCCCTTCCCTGTCATCCTTCCTCAACAATTCTCAACCCTGCTGTCTCCTCATTCTCCTCCCCTTCCCTGTCATCCTTCCTCAACACTTCTCAACCCTGCTGTCTCCTCATTCTCCTCCCCTTCCCTGTCATCCTTCCTCAACACTTCTCAACCCTGCTGTCTCCTCATTCTCCTCCCCTTCCCTGTCATCCTTCCTCAACACTTCTCAACCCTGCTGTCTCCTCATTCTCCTCCCCTTCCCTGTCATCCTTCCTCAACACTTCTCAACCCTGCTGTCTCCTCATTCTCCTCCCCTTCCCTTTCATCCTTCCTCAACACTTCTCAACCCTGCTGTCTCCTCATTCTCCTCCCCAGTCATCCTTCCTCAACACTTCTCAACCCTGCTGTCTCCTCATTCTCCTCCCGTCGTCCTTCCTCAACACTTCTCAACCCTGCTGTCTCCTCATTCTCCTCCCGTCGTCCTTCCTCAACACTTCTCAACCCTGCTGTCTCCTCATTCTCCTCCCCTTCCCTTTCATCCTTCCTCAACACTTCTCAACCCTGCTGTTTCCTCATTCTCCTCCCCAGTCATCCTTCCTCAACCCTTCTCAACCCTGCTGTGTCCTCATTCTCCTCCTGTCATCCTTCCTCAACACTTCTCAACCCTGCTGTCTCCTCATTCTCCTCCCGTCGTCCTTCCTCAACACTTCTCAACCCTGCTGTCTCCTCATTCTCCTCCCCTTCCCTTTCATCCTTCCTCAACACTTCTCAACCCTGCTGTCTCCTCATTCTCCTCCCCTGTCATCCTTCCTCAACACTTCTCAACCCTGCTGTCTCCTCATTCTCCTCCCGTCGTCCTTCCTCAACACTTCTCAACCCTGCTGTCTCCTCATTCTCCTCCCCTGTCATCCTTCCTCAACACTTCTCAACCCTGCTGTCTCCTCATTCTCCTCCCCTGTCATCCTTCCTCAACACTTCTCAACCCTGCTGTCTCCTCATTCTCCTCCCCTGTCATCCTTCCTCAACACTTCTCAACCCTGCTGTCTCCTCATTCTCCTTCCCTTCCCTTTCATCCTTCCTCAACACTTCTCAACCCTGCTGTCTCCTCATTCTCCTCCCCTTCCCTTTCATCCTTCCTCAACACTTCTCAACCCTGCTGTCTCCTCATTCTCCTCCCCTGTCATCCTTCCTCAACACTTCTCAACCCTGCTGTCTCCTCATTCTCCTCCCCTTCCCTTTCATCCTTCCTCAACACTTCTCAACCCTGCTGTCTCCTCATTCTCCTCCCCTTCCCTTTCATCCTTCCTCAACACTTCTCAACCCTGCTGTCTCCTCATTCTCCTCCCCTGTCATCCTTCCTCAACACTTCTCAACCCTGCTGTCTCCTCATTCTCCTCCCGTCGTCCTTCCTCAACACTTCTCAACCCTGCTGTCTCCTCATTCTCCTCCCCTTCCCTTTCATCCTTCCTCAACACTTCTCAACCCTGCTGTCTCCTCATTCTCCTCCCCTTCCCTGTCATCCTTCCTCAACACTTCTCAACCCTGCTGTCTCCTCATTCTCCTCCCCTTCCCTTTCATCCTTCCTCAACACTTCTCAACCCTGCTGTCTCCTCATTCTCCTCCCCTTCCCTTTCATCCTTCCTCAACACTTCTCAACCCTGCTGTCTCCTCATTCTCCTCCCCTTCCCTTTCATCCTTCCTCAACACTTCTCAACCCTGCTGTCTCCTCATTCTCCTCCCCTGTCATTCTTCCTCAACACTTCTCAACCCTGCTGTCTCCTCATTCTCCTCCCCTTCCCTTTCATCCTTCCTCAACACTTCTCAACCCTGCTGTCTCCTCATTCTCCTCCCCTTTCATCCTTCCTCAACACTTCTCAACCCTGCTGTCTCCTCATTCTCCTCCCCTTCCCTGTCATCCTTCCTCAACACTTCTCAACCCTGCTGTGTCCTCATTCTCATCCCGTCGTCCTTCCTCAACACTTCTCAACCCTGCTGTCTCCTCATTCTCCTCCCCTTCCCTTTCATCCTTCCTCAACACTTCTCAACCCTGCTGTGTCCTCATTCTCCTCCCGTCGTCCTTCCTCAACACTTCTCAACCCTGCTGTCTCCTCATTCTCCCCCCGTCGTCCTTCCTCAACACTTCTCAACCCTGCTGTCTCCTCATTCTCCTCCCCAGTCATCCTTCCTCAACACTTCTCAACCCTGCTGTCTCCTCATTCTCCTCCCCTGTCATCCTTCCTCAACACTTTTCAACCCTGCTGTCTCCTCATTCTCCTCCCCAGTCATCCTTCCTCAACACTTCTCAACCCTGCTGTCTCCTCATTCTCCTCCCCTGTCATCCTTCCTCAACACTTCTCAACCCTGCTGTCTCCTCATTCTCCTCCCCAGTCATCCTTCCTCAACACTTCTCAACCCTGCTGTCTCCTCATTCTCCTCCCCAGTCATCCTTCCTCAACACTTCTCAACCCTGCTGTCTCCTCATTCTCCTCCCCTTCCCTTTCATCCTTCCTCAACACTTCTCAACCCTGCTGTCTCCTCATTCTCCTCCCCTTCCCTGTCATCCTTCCTCAACACTTCTCAACCCTGCTGTCTCCTCATTCTCCTCCCCTTCCCTGTCATCCTTCCTCAACACTTCTCAACCCTGCTGTCTCCTCATTCTCCTCCCCTGTCATCCTTCCTCAACACTTCTCAACCCTGCTGTCTCCTCATTCTCCTCCCCTGTCATCCTTCCTCAACACTTCTCAACCCTGCTGTCTCCTCATTCTCCTTCCCTTCCCTTTCATCCTTCCTCAACACTTCTCAACCCTGCTGTCTCCTCATTCTCCTCCCCTTCCCTTTCATCCTTCCTCAACACTTCTCAACCCTGCTGTCTCCTCATTCTCCTCCCCTGTCATCCTTCCTCAACACTTCTCAACCCTGCTGTCTCCTCATTCTCCTCCCCTTCCCTTTCATCCTTCCTCAACACTTCTCAACCCTGCTGTCTCCTCATTCTCCTCCCCTTCCCTTTCATCCTTCCTCAACACTTCTCAACCCTGCTGTCTCCTCATTCTCCTCCCCTGTCATCCTTCCTCAACACTTCTCAACCCTGCTGTCTCCTCATTCTCCTCCCGTCGTCCTTCCTCAACACTTCTCAACCCTGCTGTCTCCTCATTCTCCTCCCCTTCCCTTTCATCCTTCCTCAACACTTCTCAACCCTGCTGTCTCCTCATTCTCCTCCCCAGTCATCCTTCCTCAACACTTCTCAACCCTGCTGTGTCCTCATTCTCCTCCCCTGTCATCCTTCCTCAACACTTCTCAACCCTGCTGTCTCCTCATTCTCCTCCCCAGTCATCCTTCCTCAACACTTCTCAACCCTGCTGTCTCCTCATTCTCCTCCCCTTCCTTTTCATCCTTCCTCAACACTTCTCAACCCTGCTGTCTCCTCATTCTCCTCCCCAGTCATCCTTCCTCAACACTTCTCAACCCTGCTGTCTCCTCATTCTCCTCCCCTGTCATCCTTCCTCAACACTTCTCAACCCTGCTGTCTCCTCATTCTCCTCCCGTGTCATCCTTCCTCAACACTTCTCAACCCTGCTGTCTCCTCATTCTCCTCCCGTGTCATCCTTCCTCAACACTTCTCAACCCTGCTGTCATCAACCCCTCATCATCCTTTCTCACCTTTTGCATCTCTGTTTCCCCTCACCATCACTCAGTACACTAACTATGGGCCCTGGTCATAAGTAGTCCACAATATAGGGAATAGGGTGCCATAAAAGAGCTCCACCCCTCCTTTACAGTAACATATCTGTGTGTCGGGATACACTCCCCCCCCTCCTTTACAGTAACTTATCTGTGTGTCGGGATACACACCCCCCCCCTCCTTTACAGTAACATATCTGTGTGTCGGGATACACACACCCCCCCTCCTTTACAGTAACATATCTGTGTGTCGGGATACACCCCCCCCCCCCCCCCCCCCCTCCTTTACAGTAATATATCTGTGTGTCGGGATGCACCCCTCCTCCTTTACAGTAACATATCTGTGTGTCGGGATACACTCCCCCCCCCTCCTTTACAGTAGCATATCTGTGTGTCGGGATACACCCCCCCCCCCCCTCCTCCTTTACAGTAACTTATCTGTGTGTCGGGATACACCCCCCCCCTCCTCCTTTACAGTAACTTATCTGTGTGTCGGGATACACCCCCCCCCTCCTCCTTTACAGTAACTTATCTGTGTGTCGGGATACACCCCCCCCCCCCTCCTCCTTTACAGTAACTTATCTGTGTGTCGGGATACACCCCCCCCCTCCTCCTTTACAGTAACTTATCTGTGTGTCGGGATACACCCCCCTCCTCCTTCTTTACAGTAACTTATCTGTGTGTCGGGATACAGCCCCCTCCTCCTTTACCCATAGATAGACAGGCTAGAAATGTTTAGACAATGTAAATGTTTTGATTGGCCCTCCTTGTTGTTCACAACAAGGTTCCATTCCCGTCACAGGGGACTTTATGGCTGATTTAAGATGAACTCTTCAACCCTGTTACTTTATTTGGCATTCAATAGGCACTTACTATAGTCATTTATTTTTTAACCTCTTGAGATGGGAAAACCTGTTTATCATTTTAATAAGGTATTAAGTTGCTCGACATGACAGAATGTTAAAATTACGGGAACTAAAATATACCCAAGAGACTCATTTTGTGGAATGACCAAGGCTGGTCATCAAACATCTATTACTAAACAATGCAATTTTTACATATATTTTTTATAATTGTATTGAGATAATGAAGTAGAATCTATTTACCAGTTTTGAGCTGAAAAGACATCAAGATAATTTGTTTTGCTTTGAGATATTCTGACTTATTTCAAGCCTGTTTTAAGTTAAAATAAGGAAAAATGATCTGCCAGTGCACTAAGATCATTTGTTTTGTTAAGACATATTAAATATCTTGAAATAGGATCATTTATCTTACCCCACTTGTATCAAGTCTTTTTTTTGGGTTAAAATAAGCAAAATGATCTGCCAGTGTACTAAAATTATTTACATTAGATGTCAAGCCAATGCACACTGTAAAGTCAATGGAGAATAAGAGCACCCAGCTGCCCACTGCACTGAGGCTAGGAAACACTGTCAACACCGATAAATCCACTATAATTGAGAATTTCAATAAGCATTTTTCTACGGCTGGCTATGCTTTCCACCTGGCTACCCCTACCCCGGTCAACAGCCCTGACCAGCCTACCGATCCTCGACTAAGGGGCGATGTCATTTACAAAATAGCCTCCAACACTCTACTCAACAAATTGGATGCAGTCTATCACAGTGCCATCCGTTTTGTCACCAAAGCCCCATATACTACCCACCACTGCGACCTGTACGCTCTCGTTGGCTGGCTCTCGCTTCATACTCGTCGCCAGACCCACTGGCTCCAGGTCATCTACAAGTCTCTGGTAGGTAAAGCTCCGCCTTATCTCAGCTCACTGGTCACCATAGCAGCACCCACCCGTAGCAAGCACTCCAGCAGGTATATCTCACTGGTCACCATAGCAACACCCACCCGTAGCAAGCACTCCAGCAGGTATATCTCACTGGTCACCATAGCAACACCCACCCGTAGCAAGCACTCCAGCAGGTATATCTCACTGGTCATCCCCAAAGCCAACACTTACTTTGGCCGCCTTTCCTTCTAGTTCTCTGCTGCCAATGACTGGAATGACTGCAAAAATCACTGAAGCTGGAGACTCATATCTCCCTCACTAGCTTTAAGCACCAGCTGTCAGAGCAGCTCACAGAGCACTACACCTGTACATAGCCCATCTATAAATAGCCCACCCTGCTACCTCATCCCCATACTGTATTCATTTATTTATCTTGCTCCTTTGCACCCCAGTATCTCTACTTGCACATTCATTTTCTGCACATCTACCATTCCAGTATTTAATTGCTATATTGTAATTACTTTGCCACCATGGCCTATTTATTGCCTTACCTCCCTTATCCTACCTCATTTGCACATGCTGTATATAGACTTTTTCTACTGTATTATTGACTGTATGTTTGTTTATTCCATGTGTAACTCTGTGTTGTTGTATGTGTCGAACTGCTTTGCTTTATCTTGGCCAGATAAATCATATTCTAAGAGATATTTAGGTAAAATCAACATATTTTGCAGTGAAGGCCTACATCCAACAAGCAGCAGCCTCTGGCTGGAGAAACACAAGGCTATATAAAGAGGACTCATTCGAACAGTTCTCTTCTGTGTCACCTGGAAGTCAAGAGGATTATGGTGCATGCATAGGCTGATCGTATCACTTCAACAAGTTATAGGTTCATCAATCTAATTCAAACTGATTGAGGGGAGGGTGAAATAGGGGTTATAATATTGAAGTAGTAGCCAATACTACAGTACTGTAACTGCTAGACAGACAGTTCTGTGGTGGTGCTTGCCTCACAGCTGAGCTTGGTAACAAGAGCCCGCCAAGCGCATGCCAATAATAAACTGACCACAGCAGCTTCTAGTAATGGAGGCTGGAATCCTTCATGAAAGGACAACAATGAAACAGTACATTTGTCTGTATTTTCGCATTAGACAAGCCTTCCTGAGCAGGCACATACCTGGAGTGTTGAGTAACGGTCATAAAGAAGGGTCCTTTTTCTGTTCAGGAATGGGGAAGTATGAATTATGGTATTTGGAGATTAAAACAGCAATTAAGGGATTCACTATCAAAACATTATGGCATGTGGGCTCTATATATCTGTCACTAAGACGAGGGTAGACCAAACAAAACACATGAGCTCAGGGCAACAGGGCTGTAACACAGAGACTGATGTCAGGGTGGGCCACCATTGGAAGGTACATGTTATATGCTCAGATTAGCTGATTTACTAACTGGCAGGGGTCAGTGAGATGAGACTAAAAGAGAGGTGAACTCATATATCGCAAGTGTTGAGTAGACTGGAGAGAAATCAAAATTCTAGTTAGCAGCTGTTAAAATACAAAACTATTTCACCATGGTTAATAAGAGAAAGCCCAGTAAGGTTGTAAAATAACATGTCATAAATGTGTTTAAATTGTGGTCCGTGTGCTTGGTGGTGTATGCAGGGGCTGGTTGGATGGAGCCATTCTGGGATTGTAGATAAGATGACTTCTAGCCAAAGAGGGACATATTCAAATATCAGTTTGTAGAAGGCAATTATTTTATTTTTTAAGATTTTCAAATATAGTTATCAAATATTGTATACGTTGAGCAAAATCAACATCATGCTTCCAGACTACTTTGGTGAGTCTATTTTGGTGAGTCTATTTTGGTGAGTTCACTATTTTGGTGAGTCTACTTTGTTGAGTTCACTATTTTGGTGAGTCTATTTTGGTGAGTCTATTTTGTTGAGTCTACTTTGTTGAGTTCACTATTTTGGTGAGTCTATTTTGGTGAGTCTATTTTGGCGAGTTCAGTATTTTGGTGTGTCTATTCTGTTGAGTTCACAATTTTGGTGAGTTTATTTTGATGAGTTCACTATTTAGCTGAGTCTATTTTGGCGAGTTCACTATTTTGGTGAGTCTATTTTGGAGAGTTCCCTATTTTGGTGAGTTCACTATTTAGCTGAGTCTATTTTGGTGAGTTCACTATTTTGGTGAGTCTGTTTTGGTGAGATCACTATTTTGGTGAAGTTAGCCCATCACCTTGAGAGACACACCTGTGCTCTCATGCATTAGTTAATATGAGATATTTTGTTTCACCAAGCCATGCCAGTGCAAAGGTACTTTTAGCCTCTGGCTGCTTGTAATTCATTATTGGACCAACGTAGCGTCTGCTGAAAGGGTTGAACTGACTCTGAACCATCTATTTTGGGAGATTTGGCAATGAAATCAAAGTTAAACAGAGTAATACTACTACTACAGACCCTCAATGGGATTTTGGAGCAGGAGAATTGTTGAAGTTTACTTCAAGCTGTGATCCATTTGGACGTTGCCTGTAATTTATTTCTCCCCATTCATTAAGTCCTGCTCCTGCCACCTGAAATTCTAGAGATGGCTTTCAGGTTCGCAGGTTTCGACGGTTCGTTTTAAGGTTAATTCTCTTACCACCTGTGCTGAGTTGTTCTAGAGATTTACCACTGTTCACTGTCTTCAAACTACATACTACAACAGTAGTTCTGGCCCTGACCAGAGCTAATTAAAATGGCAGCCTATAGTCAACTTAATAAATGATTGAAAACATTGAAATGAGTCATAATGTGTTTAGAATGCTCAATAGCTGCTTCACAGGGATTTAACAAGACAAAAGAAAGAGTTGACTACGGGTCACCCAGGATGAAGGGTATTATAGTAGTGCACTATACGGAATAGAGAGCCATTTGGGAGGCAACCCACTACAGTGTTACTGCTTCTGCTCGGTTATGTCCCTGTGTGAACAGTGTGTTATAGATGACCTACAGAGGGGATGGACATGGACATGCTACAACAACAGCCGCTACACTGAGTCTACAAAACATTAAGAACACCTGCTCTTTCCATGACACAGACTGACCAGGTGAATCCAGGTGAAAGCTATGATCCCTTATTGATGTCACCCGTTAAAATGACTTAAATCAGTGTAGATGAAGGGTAGGAGACAGGTTAAAGGAGGATTTTTAAGCCTTGAGACAATTGAGATATGGATTGTGTATGTGTGCCATTCAGAAGGTGAACGGGCAAGACAAAATATTGAAGTGCCTCTGAACGGGGTATGGTAGTAGGTGCCAGGAGCACCAGTTTGTGTGTGTCAAGAACTGCAATGGTCCTCAGTTTTTCATGCTCAAAAGGAAGTCCAGCCAACTTGACACAACTGTGGGAAGCATTGACTTCACCAAAATAAAACAATAGAGCCATTCCTCCCCCCTATTATATCATAATTTACCAAAATAAAACAATAGAGCCATTCCCCCTCTATTATATCATAATTTACCAAAATAAAACAATAGAGCCATTCCCCCTCTATTATATCATAATTTACCAAAATAAAATAATAGAGCCATTCCTCCCCCTCTATTACATCATACTTTACCAAAATAAAACAATAGAGCCATTCCCCCTCTATTATATCATACTTTCCCAAAATAAAACAATAGAGCCATTCCCCCTCTATTGTATCATACTTCACCAAAATAAAACAATAGAGCCATTCCCCCTCTATTATATCATCATTTACCAAAATAAAACAATAGAGCCATTCCCCCTCTATTATATCATACTTTCCCAAAATAAAACAATAGAGCCATTCCCCCTCTATTGTATCATACTTCACCAAAATAAAACAATAGAGCCATTCCCCCCGCTATTGTATCATACTTTACCAAAATAAAACAATAGAGCCATTGCCCCTCTATTATATCATACTTCACCAAAATAAAACAATAGAGCCATTCCTCCACCTCTATTGTATCATACTATCATACTATTGTATCATACTCAATCATACTTTATCATACTTTATTATTGATGAGAGTAAATCTGTTTGTGAGCACCAAACCTGCAGCCAAGAAGCAATATTTACGCAAGTAAGATTTAGGAGAAACTCAACAGATTTGGATAGATCCAAAGTAGACAGTGTTGATGAAGTGAAATTTCCAGTCATCAAATTGTAGAGAGAGAGAGAGAGAGAGAGAATAAGTCTATAAGAGTAAGTCTATAGATATTTTCAGCGACAGAAAGGTAAGAAACTAAGTAGTGTGATATCAGAAATGAAAGAGGAGTAGAATGTAATCTGTCATTTGCCAAGGAGAGTAGATGGTGATATTTCTACCATGCTTTTGGTGATGTTCCACATGCGGGAGACATGTCTGCATGACTTCTCTCACCATGTCTGCCCTCCAAACTCAGAAACCCCCCACCGATAACCATAGAGCTGCAAGACATTTCAGCAACGTTACACCAGGGGAAGAGGGTCAAAAGTTCACCTCAATACGAGATCCTTTCAGATTCTTACAGATGATACAATCAGTCTCTGTGGGCTGGATGGAGGGAGAGGGTGTTGGGGTGCTGTGGGCTGGATGGAGGGAGGGGGTGTTGGGGTGCTGTGGGCTGGATGGAGGGAGAGGGTGTTGGGGTGCTGTGGGCTGGATGGAGGGAGGGGGTGTTGGGGTGCTGTGGGCTGGATGGAGGGAGAGGGTGTTGGGGTGCTGTGGGCTGGATGGAGGGAGAGGGTGTTGGGGTGCTGTGGGCTGGATGGAGGGAGGGGGTGTTGGGGTGCTGTGGGCTGGATGGAGGGAGAGGGTGTTGGGGTGCTGTGGGCTGGATGGAGGGAGAGGGTGT
Source organism: Salvelinus fontinalis (assembly GCF_029448725.1). Lineage (NCBI taxonomy): Eukaryota > Metazoa > Chordata > Actinopteri > Salmoniformes > Salmonidae > Salvelinus > Salvelinus fontinalis. The sequence goes on from NC_074670.1 coordinate 7,941,101, forward strand.
TAGTGTGCTGTGGGCTGGATGGAGGGAGAGGGTGTTGGGGTGCTGTGGGCTGGATGGAGGGAGGGGGTGTTGGGGTGCTGTGGGCTGGATGGAGGGAGAGGGTATTGGGGTGCTTTGGGCTGTGAGCTGCTCTGCTCCATGACTTCAGCTGAATAAACAGTGTATGTTCCACTGGTTACGTCACAAATGGCACCCTTTACCCTATATAGTGCACTACGTTAGAACAGAGCGCGGGTCAAAACGAATGCACTATATAAGGAATAGGGTGCCATTTGGGACACTCACCCAGTCTAAGCCATGTAGGGGTGGACCTGGACTTAAGGGCTTTGGCCTGTGCCTAACCTTTGTATTATTGCGCTTTAAACACCCTAATTTTATTGAATATGAAAATATTAACGAAGAGGGTGAGGTACTTGCCTGAGGGGCATAAAGATTTGTTTAACTGGTACATATAGCTTAGGTGGTTTTAAATGATTTCCACAAGTTTGACCCAGAGCCATATATACAGACTGGTTTGACCTAGTGCAAAACACCCTGAGAGCCCTTCACTGTACACTCTGAAGGAGAAAAGGGAGAACCCTTTTTGGTTCAACGTAAAACTCTTTTGGGTTTCATGTAGAACCCTCTGTGGAAACAGTTCTACATGGAACTCAGAAGGGTTCTACTTGGAACCAAAAAAGGGTCTACCTGGAACCAAAAAGGGTTCTTCAAAGGGTTCTCCTATGGGGACAGCAGAAAACCCTGATAGGCTCTATATAACACCTTTTTTACCAAGAGTGTACCTGGTAACTCTGTTTTTAGGGTGAAATACAGTAGGTGACAATGTCTCACTGATATGATGACATTATGTTTGAACTATAGATTGTGGTTTCATAAAACAACACTTTTACAGTTTGGTTTGTTATAGTTGTGCAAAACTTGACTATACCTGTTACAGTTTAAAAATACCTGAATAACTGAAAAAGCTAATTGTTCCCCTCATCAGAGTAAATGAACTTTCTCCCACAACTGTCAAGCCAAGGTAAATGTTCAGTAGTGGGGGAAAAAACATTCAACAACGCTCAAACTAGGCCCTTATTTTATCAGGTGATTGGTTTTCCTTCAGAGGCGTTAGTTTGTTGAGAACAGACAGAGTTGTGTTTATTGTACTAACCAGTTCTATAACTATTCAACGGGCTGAACCTCCATGGCAACCAGGGATCACATTGATTTACGTTCATGGTTGTCAATGCAGTCCCCATATGGACTATGGACAGGGCCAAATTGTCTCAATGCTTTGCATTCCTAATTCAAATTGGTCACAGGGTTGGTATGCCTGTTGGCCTGTAATTTGTTTAATGTTGTTTAATAAAAGTCTAAACCTCCGTTCCGTCTCGTCTGTCTCCTTAAACTTTTCATTATGGACTGTGTTAAAACTCAGGAGGATAGACTGGGCCGCCAGGAGAGACCATTCATTTAGTCTCGGGGAGCTAACGGACTTGGAGCCGTGAAAATGCAGAGTTTTATAAACAGTCATCTCCCCAAATCAACAGATGCAGCGATATTTAACGGAGAGTTATTGAGCTTTAGCCATGGCTGGTTTCCTAATGGGCCTCTCACCCTCATTGTTTATACTGACTTTAAGCTATAGCAAATGTTTGAATGTAGGATATTATTTAACTAGCTGGCAAATGTAAACCTTTATGTAAGCAATGTGGTATTGGAAAATGTATAAATAAAATGGCAAAGTAATGCTTTTTATTTCATATCTGATTAATGTCCATCACTCTTGAAATATCCGTATTCACTCTGCACCTACCAAATCATGGCTATTTAGATGTTTGCTAATGTTGCTTAGAGTGACAGCTCAGTGCCCCTGGCAGTCACACACACACACACACACACACACACACACACACACACACACACACACACACACACACACACACACACACACACACACACACACCCACACCCACACCCAGACCCAGACCCAGACACACACACACACACACACACACACACACACACACACACACACACACACACACACACACACACACACACACACACACACACACACACACGTACTACCAGTCCCAGACAAATATTTCCTGTGAATTTGGAGTGGGACTTGGATTTGACACATTCATTTAACAAGTGCCTCATTTCAATATACAATTTGTCTAATGAAGTTTAAATATCAAGAAATACAGTCTGGGCCTGTTACTACAGCTGCACTGTTTCAGAAAACAATTATTTGTGGTTTATAAAAAAGAAAATAAATAAATTCCCATACAAATGACAAACAAAGCCTCTTTCCACACAGAGACTACAACTCCATGTCCTAAACTAGCTCATTAGACAGCATTCAAACACACCAGAATATTTTACTACAAACATCAGACAAAATACTTTCATTTTTTTCTTCTTTTTTTCCCCCCACCTTTATTTAACCAGGTAGGCTAGTTGAGAACAAGTTCTCATTTACAACTGCGACCTGGCCAAGATAAAGCATAGCAGTGTGAACAGACAACAACACAGAGTTACACATGGAGTAAACAATAAACAAGTCAATAACACAGTAGGGGAAAAAATGAGTCTATATACATTGTGTGCAAAAGGCATGAGGAGGTAGGCAATAAATAGGCTATAGGAGCAAATAATTACAATTTAGCAGATTAACACTGGAGTGATAAATCATCAGATGATCATGTGCAAGTAGAGATACTGGTGTGCAAAAGAGCAGAAAAGTAAATAAAAAAACAGTAAGGGGATGAGGAAGGTAAATTGGGTGGGCTGTTTACAGATGCAGCGATCGGTTAGCTGCTCAGATAGCAGATGTTTAAAGTTGGTGAGGGAAATAAAAGTCTCCAATTTCAGCGATTTTTGCACTTCGTTCCAGTCACAGGCAGCAGAGAACTGGAAGGAAAAGTGGCCAAATGAGGTGTTGGCTTTTGGGATGATCAGTGAGATATTCATGCCAAATTGACTGGGAGGAGGGGTGGTCCAAAAGAGGGGAGAGTTGTCAACGTTTTTTCTTTGCTTTAGGGAGGGTAGTGTGGTTTTTGGGGGGCACAGGGGAGGGTAGTGTGGTTTTTGGGGGGGCACAGGGGAGGGTACTGTGGTTTTTGGAGGGCACAGGGGAGGGTAGTGTGGTTTTTTGGGGGGCACAGGGGAGGGTAGTGTGGTTTTTGGGGGGGCACAGGGGAGGGTACTGTAGTTTTTTGGAGGGCACAGGGGAGGGTACTGTGGTTTTTTGGGGGGCACAGGGGAGGGTAGTGTGGTTTTTGGGGGGGCACAGGGGAGGGTAGTGTGGTTTTTGGGGGGGCACAGGGGAGGGTTGTGTAGTTTTTGGGGGGCACAGGGGAGGGTAGTGTGGTTTTTGGAGGGCACAGGGGAGGGTAGTGTGGTTTTTGGGGGGGCACAATTGGGGGGGTTGTGTAGTTTTGGGGGGGCACAGGGGAGGGTTGTGTAGTTTTTGGGGTGCACAATTGGGGGGGTTGTGTAGTTTTTGGGGGGCACAATTGGGGGGGTTGTGTAGTTTTTGGGGGGCACAGGGGAGGGTTGTGTAGTTTTCCCGGGTTTACATTTGCTCTTCTGCTCGTATTTTCCCTATTAACAATGGCTTGACTTACTTTTGATATTACCCTAATAAAGTTTAGAAACAGTTGTGAAGGTTTCTTATGGTGTGGCTATTACTAAGCTTTAGCTACTGCAGGTCTACGATATGAAGGCAGTTTGCCCCGTCACTCCAACTGACTCCGACAGTTGAACTTGAGGTGAGGAAGACTGTTTCAAGCCTACCAGAGTTACAGTGCCTTCGAAAAATATTCAAACCCATTGACTTTTTCCACATTTTGTTATGTTACAGCCTTATTCTAAAATGAATTACATTTTAAAACATCCTCAGTAATCTACACACAATACCTCATAATGAAAAAGCGAAAACAGAAATACCTTATTTACATAAGTATTCAGACCCTTTGCTCTGAGACTCGAAATTGAGCTCAGGTGCATCCGGTTTACATTGATCCTCCTTGAGATGTTTCTACAACTTCATTGGAGTCCACCTGTGGTAAATTCAGTTGATTGGACATGATTTAGAAAGGCACACACCTATCTATATAAGGTCCCACAGTTCACAGTTCACAGAGCAAAAACCAAGCCATGAGGTCTAAGGAATTGTCCGTAGAGCTCCGAGACAGGATTGTGTTGAGACACAGATCTGGGGAAGGGACCAAAACATTTCTGCAGCATTGAAGGTCCCCAACAACACAGTGGCCTCCATCATTCTTAAATGGAAGATGTTTGGAACCACCAAGACTCTTCCTAGATCTGGCCACACGGCCAAACTGAGAAATCGGTGTAGAAAGGCCTTGATCAGGGAGTTGACCAAGAACCTGATGGTCACTCTGACAGAGCTCTAGAGTTCCTTTGTGGAGAGGGGACAACTTTATAGAAGGACAACCATCTCTGCAGCACTCCACCAATCAGGCCTTTATGGTAGAGTGGCGAGATGGAAGCCACTCCTCAGTAAAAGGCACATGACAGCCCACTTGGAGCTTGCCAAAAGGCACCTAATGATTCTCAGACAATGAGAAACAAGATTCTCTGGTGTGATGAAACCAAGATTGATGGTCTGATGAAACCAAGCGTCACGTCTGGATGAAACCTGGCACCATCCCTATGGTTAAGCGCATGGTGGTGGCATGCTCTGGGGATGTTTTTCAGCAGCAGGGACTGGGAGACTAGTCAGAATCGAGGCAAATATGAACAGAGCAAAGTACAGCGAGATCCTTGATGATAACCTGCTCCAGAGAGCTCAGGATCTCAGACTGGGGTGAAGGTTCACCTTCCAACAGGACAATGACCCTAAGCACACAGCCAAGACAACGCAGGAGTGGCTTCGGGACAAGTCTCTGAATGTCCTTGAGTGGCCCAGCCAGAACCTGGTCTTGAACCCAATCGAACATCTCTGGAGAGACCTGAAAATAGCTGTGCAGCAATGCTACCCATCAAACTCCCTGACAGAGCTTGAGAGGATCTGCAGAGAAGAATGGGAGAAACTCCCCAAATACAACTGTGCCAAGTTTGTAGACTCAGACCCAAGAAGACTCGATGCTTACTGTGTAAAGGGTCTGAATATTTATGGAAATGTGATATTTCAGTTTTTTATTTATAAATTAACAAAATATTTAAAAAAATATATTTTTGCATTGTCATTATGGAGTATTGTGTGTAGATTGCTGAGGATTTTTTATTTATTTAATCCATTTTAGAATAAATATATATTTTTTTACCTGAGCAATAAAATCAATCAATCAATCAATCCGAACTGTGCAGCAGCCAATTGATGAATGGAACGAGACATCTGTTACAAAACAGCAAAAAGTTTAATGACATTCGTAGATTGTGAAGACAAGCCTTTTATACTGAGTAAGTCTACATGGTAGGGAGGGATGTATCTCTGCTTGTAGAGATTGACATATCTACAGTATGAATAGTCAATTTATTGTGGTGTTGAAAATGCAAACCATGATATTGAAGTGCCCGAAGATGGTATGCTTTGTTTATTGGTTGTGTGGTGCATTGGCACAGAAACCTGTTTTGTGGAAAGTTCATTGCATTTATTTTATATAATTATAAATATGGCATCAAAATGTTGAAAATCTAATTTCCCCCTAGCTGATCATTGTCTGCTGCTGGCTCTGATCGTAGTGTAATGAAATAGGCAGGGAGAGTGAGCTCGTCTGTGGTGGTCTGCGAACGCTAAACCTTCTGGCCCGTATCCCTGCGTGGCATCGACTGTATCACAAAAGCATGCTGATTTGGAAAGTCGATATCCACGGTTATAAACACAGGGTCGCTACAGTTATTGTTATTTGTGGTCGTAAACATTATTTTGAGTCAATTTTATGAGGGGGGAGGGTGTCCAATTTATTTTACAATACAAGGGGAGGGTCATGTGAAAATATTTATAACTTTGGGGAGAGGGGTGAATTTTTTTGAATGACACCTTGAGCTGGACCAGTCCCCCCCGCCCCCCCAGTAAATTGTTGGGTTGGGTTTAGTTCATGCTGATGAATTATTACGATAGACTTGTGCCACATTGAATAGAAGAAGTCATAGGATGTAATATCACATGCGTCCTGTTTGACTTCAAATGCACAAATAGTTGAGAAAGAGAGGAAGTAAGTTGTGTTCATACATTCACCATGCATAAAACAATGTGATTCATGTCTTTATCTTGACTGAGCATCCCAAAGGGCATCCTACCCCCTATATAGTGCACTACTTTTGACCAGAGCCCTATGGGGAATAGAGGGGATAATGGGAATAGGGTGCCATTGAGGACGGATCCCTAATAGTTGAGAAAGAGAGGAAGTAAGTTGTGTTTATTCACCATGAGTATAGCAAGATTTTATCTTGATAGATATGGCATTGCATCTTGAACAGAGGCAAATGTGATTCACTACACTCATAATGAAGCCCTAGATTGATCTGCCTCTCCAATTTCCTAAGGCTTCAAGAAAGAAGGGCGGTTTCATTATGACTACCACAGAATGTCGTTAGGCTATGCCTTGACTATTTATTGGCCTACCTTGGATGCAAATTTCCTTGACCATAAACCATGTTTTTCCCCCCCTATCTTCTCTTGGAGCGACCATGATGCCATGATCTTTTCAATTTGAAGAGTGGTGCTGATGTTGTCATCACTAAGAGCTTATTGAAAACATTTGTCAGGTTGTGCTGGTGTTTTTGCAGGTGACGGTAATGGTACAGTACATGCCTAGGCCTCTCGCTGGAGTGCACTGGAAGCAGGTAAATATAGGAGCCTAGTCCAACTGACTGGCTCCCCCTAGTGCAGTTTTCTAGGTTTTGTCCAAGACCCAGTGGCTTGTTGTTAATGTTATTACCATCAGCAAGAGATGTCAAATAGCCAAGATGGTACAGCAGGCTGCTGAGGGGAGGACGGCTCATAACAATGGCTGGAACCAAATGGAAACCAAGGATTTGATGTATTTGATACTATTCCACCTATTCTGCTCCAGCCATTACCACGAGCCCGTTATTGTGACACCAACCTCCTGTGTAATCAAATCAAATCAAATATCTAATCAAATCTAATTTTATTAGTCACATGCGCCAAATACAACAGGTGTAGAGACCTTACAGTGAAATGCTTACTTACGAGCCCCTAACCAACAGTGCAGTTAAAAAAATATGGATAAGAATAAGAGATAAAAGTAACAAGTAACTAAAGAGGAGCAGTAAAAAATAACAATATATACAGGGGGGTGCCGGTACAGAGTCAATGTGCGGGGGCACCGGTTAGTTGAGGTAGTATGTACATGCAGGTAGAGTTAATTAAAGTGACTATGCATAGATGACAACAGAGAGTGGCAGTGGTGTGGGGAGGGGGGGGGGGGGGAAATGTGAATAGTCTGGGTAGCCATTTAACTAGATGTTCAGGAGTCTTATGGCTTGGGGGTAGAAGCTGTTTAGAATCTTCTTGGACCTAGACTTGGCGCTCCGGTACAGCTTGCCGTGTGGTAGCAGAGAGAACAGTCTATGACTAGGGTGGCTGGAGTCTTTGACAATTTCTAGGGCCTTCCTCTGACACCGCCTGGTATAGAGGTCCTGGATGGCAGGAAGCTTGGCCCCAGTGATGTACTGGGCCGCTCGCACTACCCTCTGTAGTGCCTTGCGGTCGGAGGCCGAGCAGTTGCCATACCAGGCAGTGATGCAACCAGTCAGGATGCTCTCGATGGTGCAGCTGTATAACCTTTTGAGTATCTGAGGACCCATGCCAAATCTTTTCAGTCTCCTGAGGGGGAATAGGTTTTGTCGTGCCCGCTTCACGACTGTCATAGTGTGCTTGGACCATGTTAGTTTGTTGGTGATGTGGACACCAAGGAACTTGAAGCTCTCAACCTGCTCCACTGCAGCCCTGTCGAAGAGAAGGCGGGCGTGCTCGGTCCTCTTTTTCTTGTAGTCCACAATCATCTCCTTTTTGTCTTGATCACATTGAGGGAGAGGTTGTTGTCCTGGCACCACATGACCAGGTCTCTGACCTCCTCCCTATAGGCTGTCTCGTTGTTGTAGGTGATCAGGCCTACCACTGTTGTGTCATCGGCAAATGTAATGATGGTGTTGGAGTCGTGCGTGGCCATGCAGTCATGAGTGAACAGGGAGTACAGGAGGGGGCTGAGCACACACCCTTAAGGGGCCCCTGTGTTGAGGATCAGCGTGGCGGATGTGTTGTACCTACCCTTACCACATGGGGGCGGCCCGTCAGGAAGTCCAGAATCCAGTTGCAGAGGGAGGTGTTTAGTCCCAGGGTCCTTAGCTTATTGATGAGCTTTGAGGGCACTATGGTGTTGAACGCTGAGCTGTAGTCAATGAATAGTATTCTCACATAGGTGTTCCTTTTGTCCAGGTGGGAAAGGGCAGTGTGGAGTGCAATAGAGCCTGCATCATCTGTGGATCTGTTGGGGCGGTATGCAAATTGGAGTGGGTCTAGGGTTTCTGGGATGATTGTGTTGATGTAAGCCATGACCCTACAGACTTGAGTGCTACGGATTGGTAGTCATTTAGGCAGGTTACCTTAGTGTTCTTGGGCACAGGCACTATGGTGGTTTGCTTAAAACATGTGATATTACAGACTCTGACAGGGAGAGGTAGAAAATGTCAGTGAAGACACTTGCTGGTTGGTCACCACATGATCGCAGTAATATGGCTAATATTGCTGGATAGAAAATAGAAATTGAATATAAAAACATAGATATTGTGATGTATCCAGTCCACATTGTCAAAGTATTTCAAGTCATGATGCATGACACAAAAACAGATTATTTTCCTATGGCTATAAAGTTGCAAAAGTTACAGAAAAGTGATATCTCACGTACCTCGTGATATCCAGTCAGTGATCTATCACATGCATCAAAATCATTCAATCAGCTGAACTCCTGTCAAAGTCACGCCCACACTGACTCGACGCACATGATTAGGGGTGTTTACCTGCGTGCGATGCGTTGCAGTGGCATAGAGCTAATCTAGCTACTGGATGCTAACAAGTCTCTCTCTTTATATTGAGGAAAAATACAATATCACAGTGGAAGACAGTTAGTCAGCCAAGTATCGGACAATATACATCGCATTTTCACTGGATTACTGCGCGTGAGGAGATTCATCCTTGCATTTGTGTGTAACGTTAGCTAGCTTGCTAGCTTGTTAGTTAACATCAAGCTAGCCTGTCAGACGGGCTGTTCGAAAGGTGGGGAGCCTACTTTGCTGTATTTAACGACGCTCATCATTCCATGTGTTCGCCTCTGGTATGCGGTTAACAGTATGGATGTTGTCAATATACTAGAATTGAATACGTGAAATGTCATCGACCCCATTGTCTATTGTTACAGGTGACCGCTAGCTAGCTCTGTTACAGAGCTTGCCCTTCTGTCTCAGTCCGAAACAGAGCTAACTTGTTGTCACCTGTAGTAATAGACGATGTAGGTCGATGACACTTCATGTATTCACATACAATTATAGCATATTGACAACAACCATACCCACTTACTAGCGCAGAACATGTGTAATAGCTAACTTAGCTACGTAATATCCCAACCAAGAAAAACAAGTCTTGGTCTGACTAGGAAGTGCTGCACTTCTCTCTGACTGTTTTCAGGTTCAGACTCGTTATGATTTGACAGCTAGTTAACAGTTGATTTACTTTGTCATGCACGGCAACGGTCTGTTGCAACTCTTTGTTTCTATCCAGCATAGGACATGTCATGTGGCTATTTTCACTAGTCTTAAAGTTGCCACATAAAGTGACGCAAGTGAGCTAGTCATGATGTTACTGCACATCATCGCCAGTGAGAATATAATGGAGATTGCACCGTTTTAAGCACATGAAAACCAATCACATTGTGTTGGTGTTCTCCATTCGCCCGACTATTACCATAGACTACCATTCTTTGACATGTCAAACATGCATGTTTTCTCTCTTTGCAGTGTGGTGAAACCAGATGAACAAGTTTTAACCCTTTCTGACCACCAAATGAAATCCTAAATATCTCCAGGCCCAGCCTTCAGACAGGCACTATGGAGGAGTCAGATGTGGAGCGTGAGTGACCTCTATTCATAATTGTGTCCTTATGCCATTACTTCTTTTGATATTGGATGCTGTTGATCCCTTGCATGCTGTTTGGTGGTATGAATAGACCCCAGGTCTCTCATTTGTCTCACTCCTCCACGTCTATTCTGTATTCTCCCAATCCTCCATGTCTTCTCTCCCTATCAGAGGTGACCCTGGCCCTGCTGGATTCAGCCAATGACAAGGACCCAGTGGTCAGGGAGCAGGTCAGGAAGTCCATACTGACCCTGGGGAAGCAGCAGCCTAACAAGGTCCTGTCCATGTGCCAGGACTACCTGGTCAAGCACCCCAAGGTCAGACACCACTACTACTACTGCCACTTACTGTTGATTGGCTACTGTGTGGAGCAGAGGCTGGAACACTATAATAAAGTCCCCAGTCTCATTAGCAATTTATGCTGAACTTGATGTGGCCCATGTTTGTAGGCTATTTGTGTTGAGGTAGGTGGTGCTCAATGCTGGCCTCTGTAAACATTGCTCTATGTTAACAATATTAATATAATCTTCTTACTACCAAGACCCAAGAAAATTGTAATACAAGCCTGATGTTTAAAACCTACTGTAGCAGTCATATGTTTCCATTGTACTTGAATAACAGCATAGGTTTCTAGTTCTGTTTTAGAGGTGTCGTTCCTCTTACTTTCAGCCATTTATCTGTCCTGTCACCATCCTTGATGTAAATTTCACTCTCAGAACATGGGAAGTGGAGGTGTGACAGTGAAAGGGTTCTTGGAAAATGAGAAGAAGGATACTGTACTATGTGTGACCATAACCCTCTGATGCAAGGGCAATTTCAGACAGCACCGATGCTGCTCTGTGCTGCAGATTTCCACACAATGCAGGAGAGAAGGTTCTGAGTTTTATTAGTTGTTTGCATGGGATACGCATGGTATACATCGTCCAATGAAATGCTTACTTGCAGGTTCCTTCTCGACAGTGCAACAACAATAATACATAATAAAAGATTGCATTAGGTGTGAGATGTTCTAACATGAAGAAATAACACGCATCCTACCAGAAGCTGGAGACCTTATCATCACTTCTCTGTTGACTGGGACTCTGCATGCGCTGCTCCAACGATATGAATACAAAAGAGATGATGAAATGTACTGTATGGGAGAGACTTTTTATACAGGCCACTGTGTTGACATTAATGCATGTAGACTTAAGGCCTGTTTTTAAGTGAATTACAATGTACATGTATTTTCCTGCAGCTTGTCATTGGGCACAGAGTTGTCATACTGCAGACGATTGAGCTGATTGTGAAGACCAAGATAGATGATATCAGTTACCCGAAAATCAAAAGCATAATTTCTTTGGCCTCCGATGAAATGACCCGATCAAAGGTTAGATTGTTTCTGATTGTTATTTGGTCTCATCTGAAATACAAAGTTGGGCATTCAATTTCTCTGCTTTTAGCCTAATATTACGTGTAATCTAGTTATTCTTCTGAGAATGTACTTGATTTATCAGTGGTTATACTTTGTTCTAACATTGAGGCCATTGCATCAATCTGAACACATGAATAGTATCTGTTTGTTTTCATGTAAATACAAAAAGTATGGCCTAGGGTTTGAGTCAACAACTCAGTTTTCATGTTTTACAGGATGTTGTACCTGATTGGCAACAGGCAGCCAGCAATATTCTGGTTGCTGTGGGAAACAAGTACATCAATGACATCATGGAGGAAATCCTCAGCAAGTTCCAACCAGGGATCCTGCCTCATTTTTTTGTGGTCCAAACCTTAGCAAGCCTCTCTGAATCCAATGGTAGGCTAACACCAGACACAATGGTGTCAAGCGCAATGTATAGAGCTGTCTAAATACTTAGGCTGCTAACATGTATCATTTATGTCCTGTCACCTAACTTCCGAGAAGCATTTGTTTGTCTTTTTACAAAGACTATCCCCCTCAGTGTTTTTCAAATTGCTTAGAGATCTCTTGCCATTGTAATAGTTAGTCTAATCTTTCTTTTGTTGACAGTTTATGGTATGGTGCCGTTTCTCAATGCCATCTTGGGCACCATGCTCCCAATGCTGGGCATGGCCAAGCAGGACAACATGAAGTGGGTGTTCTCCTCTGGTAGGACTAGATGCACTATATCCAACATACTGTAGGGTGATATATTATTGTACATGGTTAAACATGTGTTACCAGACCCAGTTTATAGACCTTCCTTCTCCCAGCTCTGTCCCACTTCAGTGAGAGTATCCTGGAGTACCTAGCCAACCTGGACAAAGCTCCCGACCCGACGGTGAGAAAGGATACGTTCTCCAGCGAGATCTACGCAGCCTACGACATCCTCTACTGCAGCTGGCTCCAGAGCAGGGAATCCAAGGTACACCACATTACATTAAGAGGAGCAGGAAACCAATTTCTCCTAATTACATTTCTGTCTCAACGGTCCCTCTGTTGTAGGGATGTCTTGATGAACGCAACCCCTTAGACTGTGTGCTGGTATTTATATGGAAGGGAGGAGAGAGGTCCGCAGTCAGGTCAATGACTGATATCAGATGAATAAAGACATTTAGGAGAGTTTCCTGGACATATTTGCTTGGTTAATTCTCAGCAAGGTTATGCAGATAGGTTTTCTTGTGGTGTCTGAGTAGAGGACATAACCACAGTACAGGTTGGTCTAGGCTTGTGGGAAAACAAATAGTCCCTTATCTGTAATCTGGTCATAAACTCTGTATTCCTCCATTTTGGTTCTGAAATGATTAGCCACAGAGCAACTGCAGCATAACTGCTGCTCTTTTATTTTTGAGAATGCCAAAAGTAAGATGACTCCCCGTCTCTGCATTGGTAAACAGATTTCTGCTTCAGTTAGATGTGGACTCGGTTGATAGAAATCACTGGAAAAAGATTCAGTGTCCCAAATGGCATTGTATTCCCTAAATCACGTGTCAAACTAATTCCATGGCGTGCCGAGTGTCTGCTGGTTTTGCTCCTCCTTTGTACTTAATTGATGAATTAAGGTCACTAATTAGTAGTAAACAACTCCTTACCTGGCTGTCTAGGTCTTGAGAGGAAAAACCAAAAACCTGCAGACACTAGGCTCTCCGTGGAAAGAGTTTGACACCCCTGCCCTATAGAGTAGTGCACTACTTCTGACCAGGACCCATAGGGTTCTGGTCAAACCTGATGCTGCTATATCTGGTCAAAAATAGTACACTGTAGAGAATAGGGTGCCATTTGGGATGCAGTCCTAGTGTTGTGTTTCTCTCTCTCCTTGGCTGGTGCTGTAGCTATGACTGTGGTGTTTCTCTCTCTCTCCCTGGCTGGGGCTGTAGCTACGACTAACTGTGGTGTTTCTCTCTCTCTCTCCCTGGCTGGTGCTGTAACTACGACTAACTGTGGTGTTTCTCTCTCTCTCCCTGGCTGGGGCTGTAGCTATGACTAACTGTGGTGTTTCTCTCTCTCTCTCCCTGGCTGGGGCTGTAACTACGACTAACTGTGGTGTTTCTCTCTCTCTCTCCCTGGCTGGTGCTGTAGCTACGACTAACTGTGGTGTTTCTCTCTCTCTCCCTGGCTGGGGCTGTAGCTATGACTAACTGTGGTGTTTCTCTCTCTCTCCCTGGCTGGTGCTGTAACTACGACTGTGGTGTTTCTCTCTCTCTCCCTGGCTGGGGCTGTAGCTACGACTAACTGTGGTGTTTCTCTCTCTCTCCCTGGCTGGTGCTGTAACTATGACTAACTGTGGTGTTTCTCTCTCTCTCTCCCTGGCTGGTGCTGTAGCTACGACTAACTGTGGTGTTTCTCTCTCTCTCCCTGGCTGGTGCTGTAGCTACGACTGTGGTGTTTCTCTCTCTCTCCCTGGCTGGTGCTGTAGCTACGACTGTGGTGTTTCTCTCTCTCTCTCTCCCTGGCTGGTGCTGTAGCTACGACTGTGGTGTTTCTCTCTCTCTCCCTGGCTGGGGCTGTAGCTACGACTAACTGTGGTGTTTCTCTCTCTCTCTCTCCCTGGCTGGTGCTGTAGCTACGACTGTGGTGTTTCTCTCTCTCTCCCTGGCTGGTGCTGTAACTACGACTGTGGTGTTTCTCTCTCTCTCCCTGGCTGGGGCTGTAGCTACGACTAACTGTGGTGTTTCTCTCTCTCTCCCTGGCTGGTGCTGTAACTATGACTAACTGTGGTGTTTCTCTCTCTCTCTCCCTGGCTGGTGCTGTAGCTACGACTAACTGTGGTGTTTCTCTCTCTCTCCCTGGCTGGTGCTGTAGCTACGACTGTGGTGTTTCTCTCTCTCTCCCTGGCTGGTGCTGTAGCTACGACTGTGGTGTTTCTCTCTCTCTCTCTCCCTGGCTGGTGCTGTAGCTACGACTGTGGTGTTTCTCTCTCTCTCCCTGGCTGGTGCTGTAACTACGACTGTGGTGTTTCTCTCTCTCTCCCTGGCTGGGGCTGTAGCTACGACTAACTGTGGTGTTTCTCTCTCTCTCTCCCTGGCTGGTGCTGTAACTACGACTAACTGTGGTGTTTCTCTCTCTCTCCCTGGCTGGTGCTGTAACTATGACTAACTGTGGTGTTTCTCTCTCTCTCCCTGGCTGGGGCTGTAGCTACGACTAACTGTGGTGTTTCTCTCTCTCCCTGGCTGGGGCTGTAGCTACGACTAACTGTGGTGTTTCTCTCTCTCTCCCTGGCTGGGGCTGTAGCTACGACTGACAGTGGCAGAAGCAGTGGGATCCATGAGTCACCTGATGGCTCATGATAAACTGGAGGAGCAGCTTCCCAAACTCATTCCCACAATCCTCTCCCTGTACAAGAAGAACACGGAGCATTACGTCATCAGTAAGGTAGGTCATCCTCTAATGACCGCTGCTGGTGTTCTATACAGGGAATAAAGTGCTGGGAGGCACCCAGAGGTCTGCTCATGTTGTTTTCTCCTCCCCTGCAGAGCCTGTGTCAAGTTCTGGATGCTTCTGTGAACATGGGCAGCAGAGTTCTGGAGACGCAGATCGACAGCCTGCTCACTACTCTAAACCAGCAGGTACGGCAAAGTGACAGTCCCCTGATGGCACAGTACAATGCAATGTTGAGGGAGCTAGCATGCAAGCATTTCACTGCACCTTTTACACATTCTGTTGATGTAACTAATAACATTTGATTTGAAAGTACTTCCTTGAACACACAAAGCTTCTTGTCACTCCGCCTGGGCTGTTTGCGCAATGTCAATATTATGTTTTTCTTTATTTAGCATAGCTAGTAATACTAGAGACTGACTAAGGTTTCTCTATAACAGGATACATAATAAATCACTTCCTGTTGTAGTCACATGGTTTGTGACTCTCCCTATGCGACTTTGAAATGTCCTCGATGCATTGGTTTGATTGCACTTAGATCAACATCAATTAGACTGAATCGAGAACAAACTTACTTTTCAATATGGATTGGTTGATTTGTATGAATAATAGTTAATGTACCTACATGTACAGTAATTCTCATTTTGCGCCTCCAGGTTTGTGCACCTGTTGACTACAGCAACCCAGTGACGGTGAAAAATCACAACGAGGTATTGAGATGCTTCAGCATTCTAGGTTGGTTTTTCTTCAATAGTCAGTGTGTTTTGTTCTCTGGGTGTATTGGATTGAGGTCAGGGTTGTAGTGAGTACGGTACTAGGCCTATATACCATGTTCAGAGTTCCAGACTGTTTTCCCTCTTCAACCAATACAAGACTCTGTGTCTCAAGTGGCACCCTACTCTCTATATAGACTACTTCTGACCAGAACCCTATGGGCCCAATAGGCCCTGGTCAAAAGTAGTGCACTATAAAGGGAATAGGGTGCCATTGTGAACAAGGTCTTTGTTATTCTGGAACTCGGAGCTGCTGCAGAGAAACTACATGATGGACACCATGTCCTCCTGTAATGAGATAATCCATGATTTAGATCTTAGATGGTGTGACTTCACTCAGAGGTAAATGTGTTTAAACTTTAAACAGTGGTCTGACTGTGCCATACGCTTCCTTCCTTCCTCCTCAGCCAACACCTTCCCAGACCGGCTGGTCATGTTTGTGCTTCAGAAACTGGAGAACAGTAATGAGAGGATCCGCATGGGCTCCCTGGCTGTGCTCCGACACCTCATCAACTCCTCCAGTAAGACTGTTAGTTAGTCTGGCTCGGGCCTGTCTGCACAGGACAGGAGGCACTTACTGCAGTGTATATATAGACACTACTACAAACTAATACAGAATATATATATATATAGGCACTACTACTAACTTCTCCATGCCTATAGTCACTACTACAGTATACATATAGACACTACTACTAATTTACTACAATACATACAGTACCAGTCAAAAGTTTGGACACACCTACTCATTCAAGGGTTTTTCTTTATTTTACAATTTTCTACATTGTAGAATAATAGTGAAGACATCAAACTAAAATAACACATATGGAATCATATAGTAACCAAAAAAGTGTTAAACAAATCAAAATATAGTTTACATTTTAGATTTTTCAAAGTAGCCACCCTTTGCCTTGATAACAGCTTTGCACACTCTTGGCATTCTCTCAACCAGCTTCACCTGGAATGCTTTTCCAACAGTCTTAAAGGAGTTCCCACATATGCTGAGCACTTGTTGGCTGCTTTTCCTTCCTAAAAGGCACATAAAGATTCTCAGACCATGCGAAACAAGATTCTCTGGTCTGATGAAAGCAAGATTGAACACTTTGGCCTGAATGCCAAGTGTCACATCTGGAGGAAACCTGGCATCATCCCTATGGTGAAGCATGGTGGTGGCAGCATCATGCTGTGTGGGTGTTTTTCAGAAGCAGGGACTGGGATACTAGTCAAGATCGAGGCAAAGTACAGAGAGATCATTGATGAAAACCTGCTCCAGAGCAGTCAGGAACTCAGACTGGGGTGAAGGTTCACCTTCCAACAGGACAACGACCCTAAGCACACAGCCAAGACAATGCAGGAGTGGCTAAGGGACAAGTCTTTGAATGTCCTTGAGTGGCCCAGCCAGAGCCCGGACTTGAACCTGATCAAACATTTCTGGAGAGATAGCTGTGCAGCAATGCTCCCCATCCAACCTGACAGGGCTTGAGAGGATCTGCAGAGAAGAATGGGAGAAAGTTTCCAAATACAAGTGTGCCAAGCTTGCTGCGTCAGACCCAAGAAGACTCGAGGCTGTAATTGCTGCCAAAGGTGCTTTAACAAAGTACTGAGTAAAGGGTCTGAATACTATTTTGATAAATTAGCAAAAATGTCTAAACCTGTTTTTGCTTTGTCATTATGAGGTAATTTGTGTAGATTGATGAGGGGGAAAAAACTATTTAATACGTCTTAGGATAGGGCTGTAACAACAAATGTGGAAAAAGTCAAGGGTTCTGATTTTTTTTTTTCCCAAGCCACTGTACATGGTGTGCTTCACATAATGGCATCAGTTGGATTTCATTTAGCGGTTATCCCTTGTCCTAACAGTCGACACATCTTCACCACTTTTACTTGCTCGACACACTTCACACAAACACGTCACTTGCAGGGGACACAGGTGTCCTGGGTTCTGTTCTTTGTGCATCCGTCTCCTCCCTGCGAGCTGTGTGCAATTTGCCTCGTGCAAAGGCTCACGGGGCATCTTTGCTGCTGCCTTGACTCTCATATGTCTCTCAGGTAGCCCATATGCCAGACTCATGATGAAGTGTCTCCTGGGCATAGTGTTGTTCATGCACTTCTTGAACAACACGTGTGTGTTGACAGCAGCCAAGTCAAGCATGTTGTAAAACACAGCAACAGGCCAGCGGAGGGTGTCTCCTTTCAGAGTATAGCCGTGCCATCTGATCAAAAACATCCACACTAATTTATGGTGTTAAAACCATTCAAATAATGAAATGCCCTCCTAAAACTCCTATGACTTAAATGGCAGAGTAATAAAATACATTCATGAACAGACAAAATGACTACTTTAGCAGTTCTAGTGTTATTTGACCCTGTTCTCTGGATTTGAAAGCGTCACTGGTACTTACAAAGAACTTGTTTGATATGAAATGACCTCAAGATGTTACTCAAGGCTTTCTGTCTGTGATCTAGCATCCATTATGGAGTCGAAGAAGCTTCTCATCCTGGCCAGCATCAGACAACCACTGGCTGACCACAGCAATAAGGTAACCTCATGCCATGTGTAAATATTTAACTGTTACAATTTGGCATAGTTTTCTCTCCTAAAAGGCATAGAAAATAAAAACAAACACAGTTTCAATGACACATATCCATGTGCTGTAAAAAAACAACCACATTTTCCATTGGGAAACATATCACACATTATGGGCCAATTTCCCAGACATGGATTAAATCTGGTCCTGGTTTGAAAATCACTTTCAATAGGCTATAATCTCCATTGAACATGTATTTTAGTACAAATATGCTTAATCAGGGAAACCGGCACTACATGTTTTATTATTGTTGTGTTTTGCTTGACCTCTGACCTCGGTCTATCGTCGCCCCCTGCAGGTGAAGAAGAGGGTTGTCCAGGTGATCAGTGCCATGGCTCACCATGGTTACCTGGAGCTGGAGGGAGGAGAGCTGCTAGTCAAGTTTATCATCCAACACTGTGCTCTCCCCGACACCTACTATGTACGTCTGTCATATCTACAATCCCTTTTGGTCTTAAGACATTATCCTTGGCGAGGGATTAGCATGATATTGTAGATGGTGGATCAGTTAACTGCTCTCTGACTTGTATATGGTGGTCCGTGTGTTTCTAAAGAACTGTGTGTGGGTTTGGTCTGTTGCAGCGTCCAGGCCAGCGCCCCAGTGACCCGGAGGAAGTGACCAATGAGGCGCTGCGGAGCATGTGTGACAACACACTTCACCTCTTCACTACGACCGTGGGACGCCTGACTGACGTGAGTCTACTGCATGGAGATAAGATTCCTCTCTCGGCAGGCAGGCAGGCAATATATCACCTGTTTTCTTCTCTCACATTAACATTTTATCTGATCAGCATATTTATGCACAAACATATATTTTGTAGTTCATGAAATCGTTTCAGGTATAGAGGCAGTGAACAAATGACATTTTAATGTTTGTTCCTGCTGTAAAAACAGCTTTTGAATACATCGAAGCTAAGTCACACTTAACACCAAACATAATACTGTTTATGAGAAGAGGCTGAGGGTGGAATTGCTATAATATGGAGTTTTGTGTAAAGAAGCAAAGTCAGGAGAGTATGAACTATCATCCGATGTCTTGAGAGGAAAACCGGCTCACATCCAAAGACGGCATCACCCTGTCTGTTTTTACAGCCAATCACTCTGCTCTTAGTTACTTGTTCCTTTGCGGTTCCCAACATCAACACTCTCTCTGAGATGACATGTCTCTTGTATTACTTCCCACTGGAAGCTATGAGACAAGGCATTGACAGAGACTGAAGAGAACAATGATTTACCATGCCTTCATGGGATTAAATCTCTGCAGAATTGGGTTCAAATCATACATTAAATATTTAGTGTTTGATTTATAGCTCTATGTTTGATTTAGCATGTCTAGAGCTCTGGGTTTGATTTAGCATGCCTAAAGCTCTGGGTTTCAACTTTTGTGACTATTCTATTGGTTCAATTGCACCAGGCGAACTCAATGTTGTGATATTACTGTACATCTGTCTCCCTGTGGCAGGTGCTGTGTTCCATGCTGTACTACCTGACTGTCTATGTCTGTCTTCAGGTGCTGTGGTCCATGTTGTACTACCTAACAGTGATCCTCTGTCTGTCTCTTCAGGTCCTTTGGCCCATGCTGCTGTACTACCTGACCCCAGGTCAGTACTCCAACGCCACCACACCGCTCTGTAAGAGCCTCACGCTGCTGGGAACCAAGAAGAGAGCCTCCCAGGAGCCCAACTTCAACATCGACTTCAACGAGCAAGGTAGGTGTCTTTTAGAAGAAGGAGCTCCATTTACTAGGTGTGCAACAAATGTATTTCTTCTATCCCATCCTCCCTGGTAGACATTTACAGTAGATTCATACACAGTACATTACATTCATATTAACAAGCCATTATGTCTTCACGATGAGCCGGGGTGATCTGACCAATGAGATGAAGTCTTTTCCTCCCTCCCTTTTCCACTCACCGAGTCAGTCTGTCGCTTCCGTATTGGGATTCGGCACACAGGCCCTGTAATGTAAACGAGATGGTCGCAGCCCGGGCCCACTCCTCGTCAGCACTTCTTTGGGATTGGGATTTATTTTATTTTTTTTCTTCGTTGAAACTGTATTTTATACAGCCATTTTGTTCTCATTAAAGGGCCGTTGGTCGGTTCTTAGAGGCCAGACAGACCAGAGTGTCTGGTTCTGATTAGCTGAAAGAGAAGCCACATTTATCACTAAATAAAGCACTAGCATCGCCTGGGTCCTGAACTGTAAGGTCATTGTTTCAATCATTAAGCTGAACTGTTTGTGGGGAGAAGTATGAGCCTGGCCAGTTAGTCATTCATTATAATGCTTAGTCTGCTATCAACCTTGTTTATTCTCATCTGTTTCTTCTTTCTAATTCAGTTAATCTTCCCTCTCCACATATACTGATGGTGCGGCTCTTGGTGAGTATGAAATCCTAATGAAATGCCACTTGAATGCTCATGGATTTCAGTTTGCAATGTGGGTGTTATAAAACTGGAACTTGATTTAAACCCTCATGAACTATGATCAGTGTCTCCAGTAATAGCTCGGCTATGTCTTTGTCTTACCTGTAAGTCGGGGTGTGTGTGTGTCTCAGGTGAATGGTTCGTTCCCGTTCCGGAGTCGTGGCCATGGTGCACCGTCTTTGTCTCTACTGAACGTTATAAGTCCTAATATCCACCCTAATGCTGAGACACTCTGGGAGAAGGAGATCCCTGCTCTCCTCAGCTACCTGGAAGGTAAAGGACCTCAACTCAATGACCTCAGAGTCTTATAACCTGTAGCGAGCAATGTCTGTTCGTCAAATGGCACCCTATACCCTAGGGTGCCATTTGGGGCTCCTATCTCTCTCTCCAAAGCAGAAGTGACTCAGGGCTTTTATTGCTGCTGCAGTATTGACAGCTTAGGAGGCTGTTTGAACCTAATTTTAATGTCAGTGGTGTAAAATAGTTTTTCCTCTGTATTCTACTGAGAACTGACATCAATAAAGACGCATGCTTCTACCACAACAGCTGCAGTTAAGGGACGTTATAAGTGATTCACAATTTTAAAGACTATTTTATGGCATATATATATATATATTTTTTTTTACTGTGGGCCATTTTCATCTTTCCATCATAAAAATACATAGCTTGGATTGAAGTAGAGCATAGGGTATTAAAACTGATCTTAAATCATTTTAGCTCTTTGGTCGGTTTTGGAACGTGCACAGAATATTCTGCTGCTCTCTTTTTTAAAATGTATTTATTTTTGTCTGGGAGGAAGTGTGACGAGCGAGGTCTGAGTAGTATGGTCGATTCTTCTTTACAGAGTCTACCCCAGAAACACTAGACAACAAGAAATGGGAAGAGAGTCTATTACAGGTATGCCCATCTTTATCTAACATCCTCTTTGTCTGTCCCTACAACACTGTCAATAAGTCACTATGGTGATCTTTATCTAACATCCTCTTTGTCTGTCCCCACAACACTGTCAATAAGTCACTATGGTGATCTTTATTTAACATCCTCTTTGTCTGTCCCCACAACACTCAATAACAGTCAATATGTAGAACAAGTTTTGTCCCAAATGGCATCTTATTCATTTTATAATACACTAATACACTTTTGACCAGGGTCAACAGTATGGCACTACATAGGGAATAGGGTTCCATTTGGGATGCATACAGTGTTGAATGAGAAATGTTTTCTGTTTCAGTCACAAAGGGATTTGATATACAGCATTATGATGTGGTCACATGGCTGTGTGGTTTTGTTTGGACATGTACAGTTCCTAGCCAAGTCCCTGGTGGCCATAGCTGATGACAAGTGGAGCTGTCAGCTGGCTATAGAGGCCACACGTTACCTGTCCACCTATAACCAGTCCCTGGAAGAGAAGGTTAGTCAACAACCTCATCCTAACCTCTCATCAACCATGAGTAGGGCCAAGAGTTCTTCATGACCTGACCAGGGAGTTCTCTGGTCTCCACTTAGAGTTCAGGGAAAACTCCTAGCCCTAACCATTAAAATAACCTCAAGGAACTCTTCTGAACCTGATAAACATGAACAAAATCTTGTTAAAACAATATATTCTACAAAGTATCCAGATTGGTAGAACCTCCATAAACCTCAGAAAATCTTAGTAAAAGAATATCTAATACAAACTATCAAGGTTTCTCATCTTGGCTTCATGGCTCTTTCCAGAGTTTCCTCTACAGGTGCGTTGGTGTGACTCTGCAGCAGTGTTCCAATAAGGAGGTGGTCCAGAAGCAGCTACAGGAGATACTGATCAGTGCACGACACAACGACGCCATCGAGAGAGCGGTAAAACCTCTTAGTCCCCGTTTGAGTCAGGCCATGATTCTCTTGATAGCATTTGCTTTTATTTATCATCAAATGTTCAGCGTGACCCGTGATGTAATTGTCTGCGTACGGCAGGGCAGAGCGTCGCCGGGCAGAACAGTGTTTCTTTGTGCAGCTAATTTGCCCATTTAAGACAGTCTTGTGACAAGTACTCTTAAGTCTTTGCTTATTTTCAAAGCGAGGTCACGTCTGCCTTCCTAAGCTGTAATTTGTGTCTGGTGTTAAGTTTCCCCTCATTTCCGTTGTATTTTAACCAGATGATTAGGAGTTGTGGTGTTTCTACAGTCTTTAGGCCTAATAGAGTGGTAGTCAAATTGTAATGCCGGTGTTAATGATAATCCAGATGTACTGTTTGGTCATTGGAGGCTGAAGCGTCCATTAAACTGTGCTAATGGGGTGTGTTTGGGGTAATGGGTTTCCCAGGGTGTCGCCATGGGGATCGGGCTGTGTGCAAGCAGTCATCTCGATGCCACTCTGGCCAAACTGGACGACTTCGGGAAATCTGACGCCTTCAAGAAAGCCTCAGGAATATTCAGCCTGCTCAAAGTTAGTATGCTATTCGTGTTTTTATTTTCATCGTAGGCGGATAAACACAAACTTGGCAATGTCTGCCTGCCTGGGAGGTTCTCTCTACACCGTACAGTCAGCAATTTAACACATTCAGATTGAAGATTTTATGGAGTTTGTTTTTCTTTCTACTACTTTGAGCATTTGATTGAGCCTGTCTGGAGTGCCAGGTACAGTCGGCACGGTTTGCACTTTTGGGACTATTCCATTGGTTCCATTTCACCAGACAAGCTCGATCAAGCCCTGCTAAAGTATTTTTAAAGGAAACGTGTACGGGTATTGATAAACTGATTTTAATTAGCCTAATTTATATATTTGAAGGTTTTTATTAAAGTTGACATTCATTCTACATTTGAAATAGCTTTTTAGTCCACTACTAGGCTCAATCTGTGTCTGCGAAACCAGCCCCTACACTGTAATCCTCCCATCTCTACCTCCTCCTTCACAGGACAAGAATGACTTGGATGTAGAGAAGATGAAGAGCACGCTGATCCTGTGTTACGGTTACGTAGCGCTCCAAGCCCCAGAGGACCAGATCCTGTCCCGCATTGACTCAGACATCCTCCGCAGCATCAGTAAGCACTTCAACACCAAGGTAAGGAGCTAGACACTCACATGATTGCTCCACCACATCCCTTTAATAAAGCTAGTCCACAAAGTTTCGACCCAAGAGTGAATCTCTGTCAGGAAGGCCTGGATGAAACAGACAGCCAGCATCTCTCAAATTTAAATAGTTCTTTAGATGTTGTCATCAGTCTCATTGGACCCGTTTTGGGCTTCAGGGCACATAGTCACAAGCGTCTCAGAGTTGGAGTGGTGATTTGGATCAGTTTTATCTTTTAAATCATAATGAATAAGAGGGGGAGGATCTGATCGTAGATCAGCACTCCTACTCAGACACTACAGGCCTTCATCAGCATAAATACCGAAGAGAGTTAGTGTGTTACATTTGGCTGCCCATACTGTTAGAGTACAGAGGCTGCCAGGGGCCGACCTGTTAAATACCCCCACATGTCCTATAAAGAGGTGCAGCCAGTCAAATTAAACCCCACTCCCATCTCCAACCATCCATTTATCCCCCCCATTGCAGAGAGAAAAAATAATCACTGAGCGATACCCGTCGCTGATCACCACATAGCACTGTGTTTTCCCTTTCCTCAATGGCAGCGTTAGCTAGCGTAGTCAGAATAGCTGCAGTTTCACATTTATTCCTGAAACTCTATTTTTACCGTACTCCGTTGGCCCAGTGAGCATGCTTGGGTTGGTATGGTACTGAGTGACCTCACAGAGAAGAAGTTGTGATAAGACTGAGTCTGATGGAGTTAAAAAGACATGCTGGTCAGACAGAGGATCCATCCCAAATGGAACCCTATTCCCTACATAGTGCACTATATAGTGAATTTGGGATGTACACAGTCGGTTAGGCTCACTGCTCACAATTACATACTGGTGGTTATATGGTTAAAACCAACAATGGGTGATAATTTGAGGCATTTGAAAGGTACATAAAAGCACACAGCACAAACCACAGTGAAAGGAATGTGTGATTATATCAACCAGTTGGAGAAGTCCCGCTACGTTGTAGTCTTTCAAATGTCTCACTCGTATCATTCAGGAGCTCTCTGTCTCTCCATGGCTACAGATGAACCTGGTTTATATCCTCAGGGGTTCTTCTCCTGTAGCTGCCGGCCATATGCTTAGCATCACAATGACTGTCTGAATTAGCCTCCATAGTTGTCTTGGTTAAATGAGTCCCGTTAAACTGCAGCCTTCAGGGGCCGCTGCCAATGTACACTATGACCTCCAGATGTCCACTTGAATTGGATCATGGGATTTTATGTCCATGGTTAGGGTGGGTGATTGGACGGACACACACACACACACACACACAAGGTGTTTAATGTTAAAAAGCCGAGTCTATTTCCATCGATTCGTTTGGGTTCCACACAGGGCTCATTTAATTGCTACGGCTAGTTGGCTAGCACTGTAACATTTGCTAACCTTTTTAGTGCAATGTGGACATAGAGGTTGAGTTCATCTGTATGTGTGAGACATTTAATGTACCGCTGTCCCTTACCATGGTTAACCATCTAAACGGGAACACTTTCATGGTAAGGGCCTTCTGTAGTCTGATAACTTTTTCTTAATGAGGAAAAAGAGCATGTTCTCTTTAGGGGGAAAGGATATATTCTCGTCTAGTAGCGTACACTTGTGGATTAAACTCCTTGTTGCTTTTATGTTGTGCAGGTTCTGGGAATTAAAATAGAGACCAAGGTACCGTGACTGGACCCTAATGAAGGATCCTCTCTCTGTCTCTCACTAAAACTCCTCTAACAATCTCTTCTCTCTAGAACGCTGCTGCTTCAACTTTCTGAACTTTTACAAGTAAATGGCTCAGCACCACATGTAGTTATAATGGGAGGCGGTGTATTTGTTTGCCTCTGTTTCAGAAGTTCAGAACGTTTAGTGCTTTTGAATGCCCTCCATGTCCTACTAACACGGTATGACACTATGGTGTTTCTAGGGCCTTATGGTTTCCTCCTCCCCTTTTTGATCGAAGACACACACCAGCTCTTAGGTTGTGATGCCAAATCATATGGTGGAATTTGATGTTCAAATTCTTTTTCCCCTTCCAGATCGCAAAGCTTACATTTCTGTCTGACATTTACAGTCTCCAAATCAAGGCATGGATGATCATTCTTTAAAAATACACCCTCTACTTTTTGATTGTTTAATTCATATTGACCTGTATCTACACATTGATATTTAAGCCAACTGAAAAGTAGTCAAATTCATCTTCAGTAGCATGTGTGACTTACCCAACCATAAGCTGTTGTTTCTTATGCCATTTTCTGAAACCATTCTATTGATGAGATGCTCTTATCAAGTTAAAAATAATAATAATTATCGACCCCTAACATTTTCAACAAAATCAAAAAATCACTAGGGTTGAAATCCTTGGTCCTGCTCTAGGCTCTCCAGCTATCTCTAGATGTGTTATGGATGGCATAGGGAACTTTAGAATCATAGGGTCAGTGACTGTCTGTGTATGAGGGCTGCACTATACAACTAATATGTGGTCGTCTTGCTCACAATGATGCCAACAAACTAAACCTCGGACCGCTATCGCCATGAACACAGTCTGAGGCTGTGTGTTTGTCTCCGTGTTTGTGTCTGTCTCCCTGTCTCTGTGCATATGTGTGTGTGTGTGTGTGTGTACGCTGTATTCCCCCCCCATCAGGACCTGACCATGAAGCTGAGTCTGATTCAGAGTGTGGGGCTCATAGCCAAGGCCATCAGCACCGTCGTACGTAATCAGGGCTACATGTTCGTCCGCAAGCAGGAACTCATGGGAGTCATGATGGTCAGTGTTTATGTCATGTTTATGTATTCTGTTATGTCGTTGTTAGGACAGTGTTATGTAGCCCTTATGATGGAGGGTTACATTAAATGTTACTGGATTTAGATCACACCAACTGTAAAACATTGTTTATGACTGCCTATGACAGCTGTTATGTCTTAGGCAGCTGTTAGAAAGGCTTTATGATATAAGGGCTGCTACAGTCAAGTGGTTCTGATTGTGTTGACCCATCTCAATATCTTCCTTTTTATTGAAGGATTTTATCAAGGCAGAACCCACGGATGCCATGCGGACTCCGGTTCGCCACCTTGTGATGACCACGTGTGCCAACCTCATGTATCCTTTAATGCCCAGAGGTGTGCTAGTGGGTTGCATATTAGAACAGAGCCCAGAGATGTCAGCCATAGACTGTCAGCCTGTCAGGAGCTTGTCAGTACCAGGTGTTTCATCTTCCTCTCGGGTTGCAAAAATCAGGGAAAATTCTCCAAATTCCCAGGTATTCCAGAAATCCTGGTTGGAAGATTCTAGATATTCCTTCCCTCCTGATTCCAGGAATCTTCCAACCAGGATGTCTGGAAAACCTGGGTAGTTTTTGCAACCCTAGCCTCTACTGAGTGACATCATTGATCCTTGACCCCAGGTTGACCCCAGTAACCTGGAGCCGGCACTGACGGAGAATGAGAACTTTGATATGCTGCGGACGTGTCTGAACGGTGTGTACGGCCTTCCCCCGGTGAACACTCCGGACAAGGACAGGGGAAAAGACGAGGAGGTGCTGGAGCCCCAACAGAGAGAGGTGAGAGATGACGCTGTAGCATCTCAATACCTCGTTGTGATTTTTCCCCGTCATTGGGTTGCTGTAGTCAACAGGTGCACAAACCTGGAGGGGTTGCAAAATGAGAATTACTGTACATGTAGGTACATTAACTATTATTCATACAAATCAACCAATCCATATTGAAAAGTAAGTTTGTTCTCGATTCAATCTAATTGATGTTGATCTAAGTGCAATCAAACCAATGAAAATTGATATTTCAAAGTTAGTGGATTGGCATAGGGTGAGTCACAAACCATGTGACTAAAGCAGGAAGTGATTTATTATGTATCCTGTTATAGAGAAACCGTAGTTATGTTCAACTTTAGGACACACATGAACAACCTCAAGTATACATACACTGTATGCACAGCCCTTCTCTCTGTGTGTAGATATGCAGTCATCTCAGCAAAAACACAAACCTGCACTTTGTTCCTTCACACTCAGTTTGTGAAAGTATGAAACATGTTTTAAGGACCCGTGAACACCCTATCTTAAATTCATTTATCTGATTTAAAGGCCTGAATAAGTCAATGTCTTAAAGAATGTGACGGAGATGACTACACTGTTTTACATTGTGCTTCTGCGTAATTGTTGCTACTTTATCAAAGCGGCAATATTAAATAACAATCGAACTGCACTTTAAAGGTGTGTGTGTGTGTGTGTGTCTCTCTGCCAGAGGAGAGAGAGAAGGTAGCCTATACAATCAGATAGACAACCTGATCTGGGATGAGAAACCAACATTGTCCTTCTTACCTAAGAAATGTTGCTTATGTTGGTGATTAGGCTACACAACGTTCCTGCAGATTGTTTTGGTTGTAAAAACATTTTTGTGCATTAATCTACTTTCATTTCAGGAAGCAGATATCTGCCCTGTCCCTGTTTCGCTGCTGGCTCTCGCTCCTTCTCCCCCCTTTACACACACAGTGAAGGGAGAGATGCAGTCTGACAGTTGAGCAACATTTTAGAAATGTAATTGTGGGAAAGACATAGTAGTTTTAAAACAACCACTGTTAAGAGTAGAGTCTCAGCTTTGTGTATACTGTAAAAAAATAATTTCTGTCAAGCTAGAGGAAATGACACCACTTAACAAACGGATGATGAGCCAGTGGAACGGAGAGGAGCGTACCATTTGGGGTGAATACAATGGAACGTTTTTGTAGGATGTTACATTTACTGTTAGATCAATTGCATTGCTATCCAGCAACAATATCATATTTAGAGTTAGCACTCTAGTTAATGTGTTCTGTGTTCCCACTTCCTCGGGCAGCAGGTAGCCTAGCGGTAGAGCGTTGGGCCTGTAACCGAAAGGTTGCTGGTTTCAATACCCGACTCGACAAGGTGAAAAATCTGAGCAAGGCACCTCAACCTTAATTAGCTCCAGGGGTGCTGCACTACTATGGCTGACCCTTTAAAACAACACATTTCACTGCACCTATCTAGTGTATGTGACAATACATTATATTTATTTGTATCATTATGTAGCATATAGCCTAGGCCACTATACACAAACATGCAGGCAAATAAAAAAAATCTGATTATTTTGGATCCTATTTTGTTATCGCACATCAGAATAACTATCATGCATTCCCTGAACATGTTAGATGAAATGTCTATAATAATGTCTGTCTTTGCACTGGATCAAGTCAGTCTTAGAGCCCTCCCTCTTCGCTACCTTGCTTCAAAGTACAGCCATTTGATCCTGGATTCACTGAATTAGTTATTTTATTAGACTTTTTGGTTGTAGGCTAATGTTCTAGTCTTATCCCATCATTATTATTGGATAATACCTCCAGGAGACCTACTGGGTGTGTAGACTTTTGTTCCAGCCCCAGTCTAACACGTCAGATTCTACAAATCAGCTGCTCAACAGGACCTTGTTAATCTGACTCTGGTGTGTTTGAGCAGTGCTGAATCAAACGCCTGCACACCCAGTGACCTAGTTCTCCAGGGCTGAATCAAACGCCTGCACACCCAGTGACCTAGTTCTCCAGGGCTGAATCAAACGCCTGCACACCCAGTGACCTAGTTCTCCAGGGCTGAATCAAACGCCAGCACACCCAGTGACCTAGTTCTCCAGGACTGAATCAAACGCCTGCACACCCAGTGACGTAGTTCTCCAGTGCTGAATCAAACGCCTGCACACCCAGCGACCTAGTTCTCCAGGGCTGAATCAAACGCCTGCACACCCAGTGACTTAGTTCTCCAGGACTGAATCAAACGCCTGCACACCCAGCGACCTAGTTCTCCAGGGCTGAATCAAACGCCTGCACACCCAGTGACTTAGTTCTCCAGGGCTGAATCAAACGCCTGCACACCCAGTGACTTAGTTCTCCAGGACTGAATCAAACGCCTGCACACCCAGTGACTTAGTTCTCCAGGACTGAATCAAACGCCTGCACACCCAGTGACTTAGTTCTCCAGGGCTGAATCAAACGCCTGCACACCCAGGGACTTAGTTCTCCAGGGCTGAATCAAACGCCTGCACACCCAGTGACTTAGTTCTCCAGGACTGAATCAAACGCCTGCACACCCAGCGACCTAGTTCTCCAGGGCTGAATCAAACGCCTGCACACCCAGTGACTTAGTTCTCCAGGGCTGAATCAAACGCCTGCACACCCAGCGACCTAGTTCTCCAGGGCTGAATCAAACGCCTGCACACCCAGTGACCTAGTTCTCCAGGGCTGAATCAAACGCCTGCACACCCAGTGACTTAGTTCTCCAGGTGGAGAGTTGACCGCATCTTTATACACTTACTGTGCTGTGTTTTTGACTTTAAGGATTTTTTCACAGTGGTATGGGGATGTTATTAAGTATCATTGTAGCAGGTATAGGTATCGAAGCCTGAGTTCTGGACACTTAGCTTGTGATCTAGCTAATGATTAGCCCATTGGGGCAGCCTAAACAAATGCAGATGGGTAACCCCATGCTTCAGCCATCTATAGCCTAGCAGCCCAGGAATCATCAACTAGATTCAGACGCAGGCTAATTAAAATAACAAATAAAATAAAAATATTGAATGGATGGAACATAATGACTAATAATTAGACTACAATTAGACTACAAATTGACCACAAGAAGCCCAAACAGATATGTTTGACTAAAACATAATAATTTCAAACCTTGCTTACATTTGTGTACGATCACGTGTCTCTCTATAATGCGTGGGAATACTTGGGAACAGTCTTAAAATCAACTTCATGGAACCAGCAGATACCCTGAAAGTGGAGGTGGTAACGCTTGTATCTACTGCTTTTCCCACAGGCATTATACAAAGACACCTTCGATGCTCTTCAGGAGTTGTTGAGGAATATTCTGTCAAGAGACCTGAGTCCAGACGGACTCCAGAGTGTATTCAAGGTAAGTTGGTGATGAGTATACGCTTAAATGTTGACTTATTTATACGTTGATCTTTAGCTCAACCTTGACCGTGTCTTTGGTCGTCTGCAGCACATTGAGGAGTGGTTGAGTTCTGGTCAGGGTCATGAGAGGGAGAGGGCGATGAACACCACCGCTCACATCCTACAGTTCTACTTCAACAACCTCCACGTCAAAGTGAGTCAGAAAAACATAGACGTAGACATAAACGTAGACATAAACTAACAGCAAATATAGCTGTGTTTGTGTTTTTCAAAACGTTTGAGATGCCATAATGTTCAGTAGCGTATCTTATGAGCTGACCTTTGTTTGCAGTGGTTCTAAAGGCTCATTTGGTAGGAACATGGGGCTTGTGGTACCAGGACCACGAAATACTAAAGGACATGGAAATAAATCATCCAGAACTCCTGGAGAACAGTAGAAGTTGATAAAAGTGCTTCTTTATTGTTAAAGGGATACTTGGGGATTTTGGCAATGAGGCCCTTTATCTACTTTCCCAGACTCAGATGAACTGGTGAACTGAACTAGAAGTCTATGGGTATCTGCTAGCATCCTTGTAGATACCAATATACTTCGTCATTGTGCTAACGCTAGTTAGCATTGGCTTGTGAAACAAACTGTAATTTCCTTAATACTGGATACAGAGTCATAAAAATGGTATCCACAAGTGGGGGAAGTAGATGCAAGGCGTCATTGCCAAAATCCTGAAGGATCCCTTTAAACGTGGAACCAACCCATAGCCTTAATCTGGGTGGTCTGTCTCTGTAGAACATGGTCACCTTCCACAACCTGGGTTCTCTCCTGGGCCGCCTGGCCCCCCGATGCACCGACCCCAACCCCCTGGTCCGCAGGGCAGCCATCGACTGCATCTACACCCTGCTCTACATCCAGCTACGCTACGAAGGTAACACACACCACTACACACACACACACACACACACACACACACACACACACACACACACACACACACACACTGTCTCTGATTCAATACGCCTCGTCTTGTATAGTTTCCTATTCTCTGGCGACCAGCTTAACTCCCCCAGCGACCAGCTTAACTCCCCCAGCGACCAATACAGCCCATTTGTAGACACCTTTTAATATGGAAACTCTGGTTCCATTCCAAATGGCACCCTATTCCCTATATAAGGCTCTGGTCAAAAGGAGTTCACTATATGGAATGGGCTGCCATTTGGGAAGCACACCTCTGTGTTTGTGTGGCATTCCGCTGGGAGTGAGATTGCAGTGTGTGGAGCTCAGCTGGTCTCATTTTCTCCCTGCCCTGGCGCTAGGCTTCTCTCTGGACTATAAAGACGACTCGGTGGAGAGACTGATCACACTGAGGGAGAGCATGGACAACCCAGACCACTCTGTCCTCTACAAGACCTGCTCCGAGCTGGCCAAGGTAAGGGACTCTGTTACACAATAGGAGAATACAGTCAGCATTACATTCACTAAATTCTGATCAGCTCTTTCTGGATAACCTGGGATTTTGGGGAAAGTTACTGGAATTTTGCAGCCCTACTTTCATAATGTGTCTTTATTTTGTCTGTCTGTTTTCCCCTCGTCTGTGTAGATCATCAGTAAGCGTCTGCCCCAGCAGCAGCTCAACACTCTGATCTTCATGTTGTTTGAGGGGCTGGTGGACTCCCAGTCTAACTGCTCCAGAGCCTCCAGTGTTCTACTCAACACCCTGCTGAAGAACAGAGGAGCTGGACTACAAGACCTGGTACACTCGCACACTCACTGACTCGCACACTCTCTCTCACAAACACATTCACCCCCTCTAAATGAGCTGTGTGTGTCAGGTATCAGAGATGCTGGAGGTGCTTCACAGCCGTCTGCAGATGATCAGTGAGGAGCAGGTGAAGGTGTCTGTGGCCCAGTCCATCCTCATCCTGGCTACACAGCACCTCCAGACTGTCATCAACACACTCATCTCCCACCCCCTGCCCTTCGACAGGTGAGAACCATCTCTCTTCCTCTCCTCCCTCCATCTCCTACCCCCTGCCCTTCGACAGGTGAGAACCATCTCTCTTCCTCTCCTCCCTCCATCTCCCACCCCCTGCCCTTCGACAGGTGAGAACCATCTCTCTTCCTCTCCTCCCTCCATCTCCCACCCCCTGCCCTTCGACAGGTGAGAACCATCTCTCTTCCTCTCCTCCCTCCATCTCCCACCCCCTGCCCTTCGACAGGTGAGAACCATCTCTCTTCCTCTCCTCCCTCCATCTCCCACCCCCTGCCCTTCGACAGGTGAGAACTATCTCTCTCTTCCTCTCCTCCCTCCATCTCCTACCCCCTGCCCTTTGACAGGTGAGAACCATCTCTCTCTTCCTCTCCTCCCTCCATCTCTCACCCCCTGCCCTTCGACAGGTGAGAACTATCTCTCTTCCTCTCCTCCCTCCATCTCCCACCCCCTGCCCTTCGACAGGTGAGAACCATCTCTCTTCCTCTCCTCCCTCCATCTCCCACCCCCTGCCCTTCGACAGGTGAGAACCATCTCTCTTCCTCTCCTCCCTCCATCTCCTACCCCCTGCCCTTCGACAGGTGAGAACCATCTCTCTCTTCCTCTCCTCCCTCCATCTCCCACCCCCTGCCCTTCGACAGGTGAGAACTATCTCTCTCTTCCTCTCCTCCCTCCATCTCCCACCCCCTGCCCTTCGACAGGTGAGAACTATCTCTCTCTTCCTCTCCTCCCTCCATCTCCTACCCCCTGCCCTTCGACAGGTGAGAACCATCTCTCTCTTCCTCTCCTCCCTCCATCTCCTACCCCCTGCCCTTCGACAGGTGAGAACCATCTCTCTTCCTCCCTCCATCTCTCACCCCCTGCCCTTCGACAGGTGAGAACCATCTCTCTCTTCCTCTCCTCCCTCCATCTCCTACCCCCTGCCCTTCGACAGGTGAGAACCATCTCTCTTCCTCTCCTCCCTCCATCTCTCACCCCCTGCCCTTCGACAGGTGAGAACCATCTCTCTTCCTCTCCTCCCTCCATCTCTCACCCCCTGCCCTTCGACAGGTGAGAACCATCTCTCTTCCTCTCCTCCCTCCATCTCTCACCCCCTGCCCTTCGACAACTGAGATCCCCATCTCTCTCCGTCTTCTATCTCCCCTCTGTTCAACAAGAAGATCCCTCTCCGTCTTTGTTTCTCCATTTGGCAAGTGACAGCTCTCTCCTCTTCTCCTTTCCAAAAGTCAACTCCCGTTCTCCCTGCTTCATTTGATATGTTAATTCTCTCGCTCTCACACACACACGTGAAACTCCATGAACTGAGGAATTTGGGGAAAGTTAGACATTTTGCAACCCTGTGTGTAGTAGCAGAGGAAATGGTTTCACTGCCTCCCATTCTTTGTGAGCGCTACCCCTCATGGTCACTTCTCCCTGTGTGATCCCCAGTTGGAGCTGTGAGATGTGGGTTGCCCTGGGGGCAGACAGTAAACTGGCCTCTCAGATCATGGAGATGCTGATGGAGAAGCTCAACGTCATGGTGCCCTACGTGGACAAGAAGGAGTCCATGATGAGAGGAGGTCTCACCAAGGTGGCCACCAGTCACCCTCTAGCTGTGAGTAGCAGGTTGTAGAGTGCTATGATGAGACTGTAGATGTCTGGGTATTGGTGGGTTGCTAGGTTTATTTGTGTCAAATGTACAAGTCTGAGCAATCATTTTCTATGCTGTTCTATTGTGTCAGATGACCTGTGCCCTGAAGGAGATGATGCTGAACGGCCAGAGCCATGAGGCGGTGGTGTCCCTGTTCCCCCAGCTCTTCAGCTCCCTGCTGGTCCGCCTGGGCTCCAGCGTGGGCGTCACACTACCCAAAGACATCAACAGCTTCGGAACAAACAGGAAGAGCCCCACCAAACTGGGCGCCGGCTTCGACGTGTGCGGGTGGGTTAGGAGCCCACATGCGCTAGCTAGCACATACTGTATCATAAGACACACGGGGTGGAGTGCAGGGACACCCCATTAGATTATCTGGAGAGCCAGTGTTAGAAAATAACTAGAGGTTAGGTCCTACAGGGGTCCACATGAACCCCCCCAATATACCTCCCAGAAAATGTGATTACGGAGATCATCCAAACATATAAAACGTAAATATACACTAAGTACTGGTGACATACTATATGAAGTTATCAGTACAGGTAATCAAAAAGAGTAATGACAGTATCTGTTTCACTGATCATAGTTACCATACGATGTGAAAATGAAGTTCCTTCAGGAACAATCTAGTTATTTTAATTGAAGGTTTAACTCCTTTGTCTGTGTGTGTTCCTGGGTCTGCAGGGTAGCGGTGGAGGCACTGCGGATCCTCCTGGCCCGGGCCCAGCTGGACGATGTAGTGAAACCCCTGGACCAGGAGGGGGCCTGGGACAAGATGAAGGACCCCCAGCAGCACATCACCGGGGTCACCCTCCTCGCCAGGTACACCCTGACCCTAACCCTGGCTTCATGTCCACATCCTGGTTCCACCCTAACCTCAGCCCTAACTCATTCTTCATGATATGTACAGTATAGCTACCCTATGTGCTGTACCAGTTAGTGTGAGGTGTGTTGTTTTCAGGGCCATGGCCAGGCACGCAGGCCCTCGTCTCCCGGCCATAGTGGAGTGTCTGTGCCCCTGTCTCAACAACATCTACGAGTGTCAGAGGGTCACTATCACAACCTTCTTCTCTGAGGTGAGCCAAGCCCAGGGCCCACTGTTGTAGGTCTGTAAGGTGAGCCAAGCCCAGGGCCCACTGTTGTAGGTCTGTAAGGTGAGCCAAGCCCAGGGCCCACTGTTGTAGGTCTGTAAGGTGAGCCAAGCCCAGGGCCCACTGTTGTAGGTCTGTAAGGTGAGCCAAGCTCAGGGCCCACTGTTGTAGGTCGGTAAGGTGAGCCAAGCTCAGGGCCCACTGTTGTAGGTCGGTAAGGTGAGCCAAGCTCAGGGCCCACTGTTGTAGGTCTGTAAGGTGAGCCAAGCTCAGGGCCCACTGTTGTAGGTCTGTAAGGTGAGCCAAGCTCAGGGCCCACTGTTGTAGGTCTGTAAGGTGAGCCAAGCTCAGGGCCCACTGTTGTAGGTCTGTAAGGTGAGCCAAGCCCAGGGCCCGCTGTTGTAGGTCTGTAAGAAGGAAGCAATATGGTAGAATGTCCACCACCACACTGATTATTCCTATCCAGAACCTTCACATCTGCAAACATATAAATCCTATGTCACACCAAGCAATTTGGATGCAATGTCTGTTGCAGATGCAAGTGACATCAACTTTGCTGATACACAAAGCAATTCAAATGTAATAGAAATTGCATACAACATCCAACCCTGTCATGCATCACGGTTTCATAAATGTTGTTTTGCCAAACGTTTGGTAATTGTAACATAATCAATATAGACAAAATGCTGGCTGTACAATTTAGCTAGCTAGCCAAAATGTTGCCAATTTGCCAATCATGTTTTGCCAAGCTACTGTAACTAGCTAGCAAACCAAGCTAGCGATGAGCTAAGCTAGCTAGCTAGTGAAGTTCATGTTGGACAGAAAGGTCTGGGGGAGGAGACAGGTTAAAGAAGGATTTTTAAGCCTTGAGACAATTGAGATGGATTGTGTGTGTGTGTGCCATTCAGAGGGTGAATGGACAAGACATTATAGAAGTGCCTTTGAACAGGGTATGGTAGTACAGCAGGTTCCAGGCACACTGGTTTGTGTCAAGAACTGCAACTCTGCTTACTAAGCTAACATTTTGTTGATGTAATTAACCCCTTAGTTTAAGCACTAAACTATCTCCATATAGTTCCATGTATTTTTTAAAAGTGGTGCACGGCTACTTTCAGACTAGTCTTATGAGGGTTGTGGGCGTCCAGGAGCAAAACAACTGACATGTACGTGTTTGTGAGTGTCATATTAGTGTATAGCCCAAACTGTTCAGACACTACAGGCAGAAGTTGGCAGATCGGCTGTGCCGACTTGAGACAAGTCCTGTGATGCTTGTAGGGGGGGTCGTAAGGCAAAACATGGTGTTAGAGGGGCTGCCCACATCCACTCTAGGGGGTTTAGAGGTGTGACAGAGTTAGGATGTCAAACTGGACATAGTGGCTTTACAGTATTATAATACTTAGAAAACCATTTTAATTGCCGTTGTCACCAGGAGTCAAAGTACTTCACATTGCATTTGTTGAGCTTTTGTAGGTCTGCTACATGTATATCTCAATGTATCGGCTTCACACTGTGTTCTCTCTCTGTGTGTAACACTAGTTGCTGAACCACTGTGTTCTCTCTCTGTGTGTAACACTAGTTGCTGAACCACTGTGTTCTCTCTCTGTGGGTAACACTAGTTGCTGAACCACTGTGTTCTCTCTCTGTGGGTAACACTAGTTGCTGAACCACTGTGTTCTCTCTCTGTGTGTAACACTAGTTGCTGAACCACTGTGTTCTCTCTCTGTGTGTAACACTAGTTGCTGAACCACTGTGTTCTCTCTGTGGGTAACACTAGTTGCTGAACCACTGTGTTCTCTCTGTGGGTAACACTAGTTGCTGAACCACTGTGTTCTGTCTCTGTGGGTAACACTAGTTGCTGAACCACTGTGTTCTGTCTCTGTGGGTAACACTAGTTGCTGAACCACTGTGTTCTGTCTCTGTGGGTAACACTAGTTGCTGAACCACTGTGTTCTGTCTCTGTGGGTAACACTAGTTGCTGAACCACTGTGTTCTGTCTCTGTGGGTAACACTAGTTGCTGAACCACTGTGTTCTGTCTCTGTGGGTAACACTAGTTGCTGAACCACTGTGTTCTGTCTCTGTGGGTAACACTAGTTGCTGAACCACTGTGTTCTCTCTCTGTGGGTAACACTAGTTGCTGAACCACTGTGTTCTCTCTCTGTGGGTAACACTAGTTGCTGAACCACTGTGTTCTCTCTCTGTGGGTAACACTAGTTGCTGAACCACTGTGTTCTCTCAATGTGGGTAACACTAGTTGCTGAACCACTGTGTTCTCTCTCTGTGGGTAACACTAGTTGCTGAACCACTGTGTTCTGTCTCTGTGGGTAACACTAGTTGCTGAACCACTGTGTTCTGTCTCTGTGGGTAACACTAGTTGCTGAACCACTGTGTTCTGTCTCTGTGGGTAACACTAGTTGCTGAACCACTGTGTTGTCTCTCTGTGGGTAACACTAGTTGCTGAACCACTGTGTTCTCTCTCTGTGGGTAACACTAGTTGCTGAACCACCACGTGGTGACAGAGCTGATGATGATGGATGTCCTGATGAACAACATGATGGAGCGTATCTCTGACCCCTGCTGTACCGTCCGCATGCTGGCCGTCAGGGGGCTGGGGAACATCGCTGTGGGATCACCTGAGAAGGTATGACTCATTTAATCTTACCTCAATGTGGCAATATTACGCAGGCAATAGTATTAACAGATGTTTCAAGAGATACCAGAGGGATAGGATTAGGATATACTACAGAGCAGGATCAATGAGTTAGCCAGATATCTTTTATAAACAACTCAAAATATATATTTATTTTCTGGTTCATTAAGAAATCTGAACTGTGTTTTTGGTTGTCAATTAGACCATGCCAATTTCAAGTTTATATAAAATAAGTTATTTCAGAATATTTAGGCAAGTTAACTGGTTAATCCTACTTTGTAGTATATCCCTCTGGTCCAACCAAGACCGCAGCAGAGGGGAACAATGTTTCAGACAAATATGGGTCTCTATGTAATCACAACCTATACAACATCTATTTTATAGGTAAATAAATATGCCAAGGAGCTGCTGGCTGCTATGAGCTCTGGGATGGAGGAGAAGGACGACCCTGGGAAACGCATCACTCTAGAGGCCATGTCGGGCCTGTCCAAGGTGCTCCTCTACCTGGACAAGAAGAACGTCCAGCTGCTGGTCGTCTACATCTTCATGAAGATCAAACCCTTCCTGGAGAGTGTGAGTAGAGCAGAGACACACGTCTCTGTTGTCATGGTTACCACCCTGCTGCAGCCCACTGTCATGGTTACCACCCTGCTGCAGCCCACTGTCATGGTTACCACCCTGCTGCAGCCCACTGTCATGGTTAACACCCTGCTGCAGCCCACTGTTGGTAGAGTTACCACCCTGCTGCAGCCCACTGTTGGTAGAGTTACCACCCTGCTGCAGCCCACTGTTGGTAGAGTTACCACCCTGCTGCAGCCCACTGTTGGTAGAGTTACCACCCTGCTGCAGCCCACTGTTGGTAGAGTTACCACCCTGCTGCAGCCCACTGTTGGTAGAGTTACCACCCTGCTGCAGCCCACTGTTGGTAGAGTTACCACCCTGCTGCAGCCCACTGTTGGTAGAGTTACCACCCTGCTGCAGCCCACTGTTGGTAGAGTTACCACCCTGCTGCAGCCCACTGTTGGTAGAGTTACCACCCTGCTGCAGCCCACTGTTGGTAGAGTTACCACCCTGCTGCAGCCCACTGTTGGTAGAGTTACCACCCTGCTGCAGCCCACTGTTGGTAGAGTTACCACCCTGCTGCAGCCCACTGTTGGTAGAGTTACCACCCTGCTGCAGCCCACTGTTGGTAGAGTTACCACCCTGCTGCAGCCCACTGTTGGTAGAGTTACCACCCTGCTGCAGCCCACTGTTGGTAGAGTTACCACCCTGCTGCAGCCCACTGTTGGTAGAGTTACCACCCTGCTGCAGCCCACTGTTGGTAGAGTTACCACCCTGCTGCAGCCCACTGTTGGTTACCACCCTGCTGCAGCCCACTGTTGGTTACCACCCTGCTGCAGCCCACTGTTGGTTACCACCCTGCTGCAGCCCACTGTTGGTTACCACCCTGCTGCAGCCCACTGTTGGTTACCACCCTGCTGCAGCCCACTGTTGGTTACCACCCTGCTGCAGCCCACTGTTGGTTACCACCCTGCTGCAGCCCACTGTTGGTTACCACCCTGCTGCAGCCCACTGTTGGTTACCACCCTGCTGCAGCCCACTGTTGGTTACCACCCTGCTGCAGCCCACTGTTGGTTACCACCCTGCTGCAGCCCACTGTTGGTTACCACCCTGCTGCAGCCCACTGTTGGTTACCACCCTGCTGCAGCCCACTGTTGGTTACCACCCTGCTGCAGCCCACTGTTGGTTACCACCCTGCTGCAGCCCACTGTTGGTTACCACCCTGCTGCAGCCCACTGTTGGTTACCACCCTGCTGCAGCCCACTGTTGGTTACCACCCTGCTGCAGCCCACTGTTGGTTACCACCCTGCTGCAGCCCACTGATGGCTTGCCTCTGAAGCTAAGCAGGGTTGGTCCTGGTTGGTCCCTAGATGCTGCTGGAGGTGCTGTTGTAGGGCCAGTAGGAGGCCCCCTTTCCTCTTGTCAATTTAAAAAAAAATCCCAATTCCCCAGGGCAGTGATTGGGGTCATTGCCCTGTGCAGGGTGCCGTCTTTTGGATGGGACGTTAAACACTTATTGTTAGAGTAGGGGTGTTAACCCTGGTGTCCTGGCTAAATTCCCAATCTGGCCCTCATACCATCACGGTCACCTAATCATCTCCAGTTTCTGATTGGCTCTTTCCTCCCCCTTTCCCCTGTAACTATTCCCCAGGTTGTTGAGGTAAATGGGAATGTGTTTTCAGTCAACTTAACTGGTAGAATAAGGGTTCAATCAAAAGAAATAAAGAGTTGAATCCTGGTCTCTGTACATTGATTCCATGTACTGTAGCTTTTGTCTATTGACTTTATTACTTTGGGGCGGCGGGTAGCCTAGTGGTTAGAGGCGGGTAGCCTAGTGGTTAGAGGCGGGTAGCCTAGTGGTTAGAGGCGGGTAGCCTAGTGGTTAGAGGCGGGTAGCCTAGTGGTTAGAGGCGGGTAGCCTAGTGGTTAGAGGCGGGTAGCCTAGTGGTTAGAGGCGGGTAGCCTAGTGGTTAGAGGCGGGTAACCGAAAGGTCGCTAGATCAAATCCCCTCGCTGACAAGGTAAAAATCTGTCGTTCTGCCCCTGAGAAAGGCAGTTAACCCACTGTTCCTAGGCCATCATTGTAAATAAGAATGTGTTAACTGACTTGCCTAGTTAAATAAATAAAAAATAAAGTTACTGAAACTTTGCAAGGTTGCCCTCACAAAATAGGTTTCTTACCACAAGGGCCTTTTTGTAGTTAATAACATAAGACATACACCTCAATGTAACATCTCAGGTTAAACTGTAACCACATACACCTCAATGTAACACCTCAGGTTAAATTGTATGTGGTTACAGTTTAACCTGAGATGTTACATTGAGGTGTATGTGGTTACAGTTTAACCTGAGGTGTTACATTGAGGTGTATGTGGTTACAGTTTAACCTGAGGTGTTACATTGAGGTATATGTGGTTA
Source organism: Salvelinus fontinalis (assembly GCF_029448725.1). NCBI lineage: Eukaryota > Metazoa > Chordata > Actinopteri > Salmoniformes > Salmonidae > Salvelinus > Salvelinus fontinalis. The sequence continues at coordinate 7,982,122 of NC_074670.1, forward strand.
CAGTTTAACCTGAGGTATATGTGGTTACAGTTTAACCTGAGGTGTATGTGGTTACAGTTTAACCTGAGGTGTATGTGGTTACAGTTTAACCTGAGGTGTATGTGGTTACAGTTTAACCTGAGGTGTATGTGGTTACAGTTTAACCTGAGGTGTATGTGGTTACAGTTTAACCTGAGGTGTATGTGGTTACAGTTTAACCTGAGGTGTATGTGGTTACAGTTTAACCTGAGGTGTATGTGGTTACAGTTTAACCTGAGGTGTATGTGGTTACAGTTTAACCTGAGGTGTATGTGGTTACAGTTTAACCTGAGGTGTATGTGGTTACGGTTTAACCTGAGGTGTATGTGGTTACGGTTTAACCTGAGGTGTATGTGGTTACGGTTTAACCTGAGGTGTATGTGGTTACGGTTTAACCTGAGGTGTATGTGGTTACGGTTTAACCTGAGGTGTATGTGGTTACGGTTTAACCTGAGGTGTATGTGGTTACGGTTTAACCTGAGGTGTATGTGGTTACAGTTTAACCTGAGGTGTTACATTGAGGTATATGTGGTTGGGTCTGAGTTTATTTGAACTATTCCTGATATCAGTCCAACGTCTGGCACCGTAAAATATGCTTTTCTCTCTTGGTAACCCCCCTTCCTGATAGATTGAGGAGAAATTACACCAATCCCTTACACGGAAATCAAACCGGCTGCGTGCGTCCGCCATCGTGCGCACATTTATTTTGTCCCCCCACACCAAACGCGATCACGACACGCAGGTTAAAATATCAAAACAAACTCTGAACCAGTGACATTAATTTGGACAGGTCGAAAAGCATTAAACATGTATGGCAATTTAGCTTGTACTTGCTAGCTAATTTGTCCTATTTAGCTAGCTTGCTGTTGCTAGCTAATTTGTCCTGGGATATAAACATTAGGTTGTTATTTTACCTGAAATGCACAAGGTCCTCTACTCCAATTTATCCACACACAAAAAGTCAACCGACTCGTTTCTAGTCATCTCTCCTCCTTCCAGGCTTTTTCATTGTTTAACTTTATATGGTGATTTGCATATAAACTTTCATAGTATTACCACGACAACCGGAAACAGTTCGTCTTTCAATTACCCACGTGGGTATAACCAATGAGGAGATGGTTCCTGCTTCTATAAGCAGCTTCTATAAACCAATGAGCTGGGAGAGGCAGGACTGCATCAAATAGGAATGACTTGCATTTTATCCCTTGGCAACGCAGACGCTCGCAAGCAGTGTGGGTGCAATAATTGAATAACAGATTCCTAAATGTATTTTGCAGCGCACGCGACACGAGCGGTGTAGTCAGGGTATTAGAGACTAGTGGCCTCTGAGGAGGATGCTTGTGATGGGGCTACAACGTATGAAACAGATTTGTAAGGCTTATTAGGTTTCTCTTCTCAGAGAGAAGGCCAGATATTATATGTTTGTGGTATTGTGTGTTTTCAGCTCCTAGTTTCTCAGGGCCAGATTACTGTCATGTAGAAGAAAAGGACAACCTTGTTTTAATGAATGGATGTTAGACTGTGAGTCGCTCTGGATAAGAAGGGTTTGATCTGCTAAATGACCAAATGTATTACATGATGAAGGTTAAAGGTTCTGTTATGTAGGTCTACTGGTGTGTGTTACCGTTATGATGGGTTTAGGTTGGATCCTCTAAAGCAGGGGTGTCAAAGTCAAATGGACGGAGGGCCAAATAAAAAATTTAGCTACAAGCCGAGGGCTGGACTGTTCGAATGTTCATTGAAAAAATTTTAAATGACGCATATAGTCTAGTGAACCTAATTGAACCTACTGAAAACCTAACAAATATATTCCAATATGATCAGATAAATAAAGCAATATTTTCTTATGGCTCTGTCAGTAATCTTTAATTTTCAACAGACACAAAAGACAAATTTCCTTTATATAAAAATCCCCATAACATGAACATTAAATGAAAGAAACCGGTATTCAAGGCACCATCAGTAGCCTATATTTTCTATTTTAGCAAAAGTGGGCTAAATTTACTTCAAAGAAAAAAACAATAATAGCAATTTTCTATCATCCACTCAACTGAAATATTTTTAAAATATAATTGGATTGAAATACAATAAAATAAAGTGCAAAAATCTATTAATCAAAAACAACACTTTGTTTAAGGAGAAGTAACATGCAGTGAAAACAAATATTAAACTTTAACTTTTAAACTTGAACTGAGTAAAAACTCTAAATATGTGATTGCACAGTAATGTTCACTTGTTTGAGGTTGAGAGTGATACTTGGTGGTGTCCCATCTTTTCCACAAGTTCATCAATGTTCGGGGTAAGGCTCTGAGCTGAGGAAATCCTCAGAATTGAGTGGAGGTGTTCAGCAGTAAGTCGACTTCTGTGTGATGTTTTGTTCAGGTTCATCAAAGAAAACAGTTGTTCACACAGGTATGTGCTGCCAAACATAGACAACGTTTGAGCAGCCTGGATGCGCAGCTGGGGCATTGTGTCGGGGAGGAAACGGGCGAACTCCGCAGCACCCACTGCCGCATATTTTGCCCTCAGTGCATCATTGCATTGGAGGTCAATCAACTCCATTTGGAGGTTTGGTGGTGAGCTTTCCACGTCAACAGCAAATGGGTTACCGAGCAGTTCCAACCTGCTTTTTTGTGCTTCAAAGTCAGCAAATCGGCGTCGAAAGTCAGCGGCAAGCATACCTATTTTATCAGCCAACTGTGCGCTCGGGAACGCACTGGTAGAGAGCTTCTCTTTCATGGTCTGGCAGCTGGGAAAGTGGCTCAAATTTTCTTTCCGCATCTGCGTCTCCCACAGAGTCAGTTTGGTTTTAAATGCCTTCACTGTACTGTACATATCAGAGATGACATGATCCCGACCCTGCAGCTGCAAGTTCATTGCATTCAGATGACTCGTAATGTCACACAGAAAAGCCATTTCACACAGAAACATTTCGTCTCGGAGTTGTGTTGTGTCTTTCCCTTTGCTGTCCAAGAACAGACAAATCTCCTCACGAAGCTCGAAACATCTTTGAAGCACCTTTCCCTGGCTTAGCCATCGCACCTCTGTGTGATAAGGCAAATCACCATGCTCCGTTTCTAACTCCGTCAGAAATGCCTTGAACTGGCGGTGATTCAAACCTTTGGCTCTGATAAAGTTAACTGTGCGCGTGATGATGCTCATTACATGCTCCATTTTCAAGGCTTTACCGCACAACGCTTCCTGGTGTATGATACAATGATAAGCTGTCAGCTCACCTGTCGCGTTTTCCTCTTGCATCTTTTCCCGTATCTTCGCCACCAGTCCGCTCCTGTGTCCACACATCGCAGGTGCTCCGTCGGTTGTCAAACCCACGAGTTTTTCCCAAGGCAGCTCCATCTCATTTACACATCTTGACACCTCTTCATACAAATCATGCCCCGTAGTTGTGCCATGCATAGGACGTAAAGCCAAAAACTCCTCTGTCACGCTTAGGCTGGAGTCCACTCCGCGGATGAAAATTGACAACTGGGCAATGTCAGAAATGTCGGTGCTCTCATCCACAGCCAAGGAATATGCAATGAAATCTTTTCCCTTTTTCACAAGCTGCTCTTTTAGATTGATGGACAACTGGTCTACTCTCTCGGCAATGGTGTTTCTGCTCAGACTCACATTTAAAAAGAGTTGCCTTTTTTCTGGGCAAACTTCGTCACAAACTTTAATCATGCAGTTTTTGATGAAATCCCCCTCCGTAAATGGCCGGGCTGATTTAGCGATCTCTTCTGCCAAAATAAAACTGGCCTTGACAGCAGCCTGGCCTTGTGATTTGGCTTTTTTGAACAGAGCCTGTCGAGATTTGAGGC
>NC_074670.1:7986058-8026424 GCF_029448725.1 Salvelinus fontinalis
CTTCCTCCTGCATCCTCCTGCATCCTCCTCTATCCTCCTGCATCCTCCTCTATCCTCCTGCATCCTCCTGGATCTTCCTGCTTCCTCCTGCATCTTCCTGCATCCTCCTCTATCCTCCTGCATCCTCCTCTATCCTCCTGCTTCCTCCTGCATCCTCCTGCATCCTCCTCTATCCTCCTGCATCCTCATCTATCCTCCTGCATCCTCCTGGATCATCCTGCTTCCTCCTGCATCCTCCTGCATCCTCCTCTATCCTCCTGCATCCTCCTCTATCCTCCTGGATCCTCCTGCATCATCCTGCTTCCTCCTGCATCCTCCTGCGTCCTCCTGCATCCTCCTGCATCCTCCTCTATCCTCCTGCATCCTCCTCTATCCTCCTGGATCTTCCTGCTTCCTCCTGCATCCTCCTGCATCCTCCTGTATCCTCCTGCATCCTCCTCTATCCTCCTGCATCCTCCTGGATCTTCCTGCTTCCTCCTGCATCCTCCTGCATCCTCCTCTATCCTCCTGCATCCTCCTCTATCCTCCTGGATCCTCCTGCATCATCCTGCGTCCTCCTGCATCCTCCTGCGCCCTCCTGCATCCTCCTGCATCCTCCTCTATCCTCCTGCATACTCCTGCATCCTCCTCTATCCTCCTGCATCCTCCTCTATCCTCCTGGTTCCCCCTGCTTCCCCATACTCAACATTTACAGAGAGGCATCTCTCAGCATCTACTGTGGGATGTTTCGGGGGCTATCAGCAGCTGGACCAAGTGCTACGAGTAGGTGATGGAGCCGACAGAGAGTCCCTCCCCTGGGAGCTGCAGAGACACAGAAAAACACACTGAATATCACATTCATAAATGGCAAAAAAAAGACAGTCGAATAATATATAATAAGAAATAAGGTTTTGAAGTTTCTGTCCTAAATTCAAAATGTAGCTTACATTTTTTTACACACGGTATTTAACAACGTTTTCTGTCATACTTCCGCTAGTTTCTTTCAACCGGTACCGGTTACCTTCAGACAAGTCCCTTGACACTTGTAGGGGTCGTAGAGTATAACGGAGAACACCATCGGGTTTTGTAGACGAAACGGTTCGGACCGCTAACAAACAGAAGTTGGCACATCGACGGTTCGGTTCGGACCGCTACCAAACAGAAGTTGGCACATCGACGGTTCAGTTCGGACCGCTACCAAACAGAAGTTGGCACATCGACGGTTCGGTTCGGACCGCTACCAAACAGAAGTTGGCACATCGACGGTTCGGTTCGGACCGCTACCAAACAGAAGTTGGCACATCGACGGTTCGGTTCGGACCGCTACCAAACAGAAGTTGGCACATCGACGGTTCGGTTCGGACCGCTACCAAACAGAAGTTGGCACATCGACGGTTCGGTTCGAACCGCTACCAAACAGAAGTTGGCACATCGACGGTTCGGTTCGAACCGCTACCAAACAGAAGTTGGCACATCGACGGAGCCGACTTCAGACGAGTCTCCTGGTACCTGTCGGGGGTCATAGATAGAGCAAGACAGTGGAGTGGTCATTAAATGGTTTTATAGGTCACACCGTTTAGGACACTACAGATGTTTCTGTACGACACGGTGCCAGAAGAAAGTCACTAAAGGGGCAGTTGAAATCGGTGACGGGGGAAAACATTTATTTCTGCTTATATAATCATAATATACCACATTAAAACAGAATGTTCAATTGCCGAGACTCCAGATCATTGAGAGGTTATAGATCTGTATCTCTGTAGCAGCTGTTTTGGTCATGAATATAGGCAATAAGATACACTGTATATACAAAAGTATGTGGACACCCCTTCAAATTAGTGGATTCGGGTATTTCAGCCACACCCGTTTGCTGACAGGTGTATAAAATCGAGCACACAGCCATGTAATCTCTATAGACAAACATTGGTAGTAGAATGGGCCTTACTGAAGAGCTTAGTGACTTTCAACGTGGCACCGTCACAGGATGCCACCTTTCCAACATGTTAGTTCGTCAAATTTCTGCCCTGCTAGAGCCGCCTAGGTCAACTGTACTGTAAGTGCTGTTGTTGTGAAGTGGAGCAACAACGGCTCAGCCGCGAAGTGGTAGGCCACACAAGCTCATAGAACGGGACTGCCGAGTACTGAAGCGCATAGCATGTAAAAATCGTCTGTCCTCGATTTCAACACTCAGTACCGAGTTCCAAACTGCCCCTGGAAGCAACGTCAGCACAATAACAGTTCGTCGAGAGCTTCCTGAAATGGGTTTCCATGGCAGAGCAGCTGCACACCAGTTTAAGATCACCATGCACAATGCCGAGCGTCGACTGAAGGGGTGTAAAAGCTCGACGCCATTGGACTCTTGGAGCAGTGGAAACACGTTCTCTGGAGTGATGAATCACGCTTCACCATCTGGCAGTCAGACGGACGAATCTGGGTTTGGTGGATGCCAGGAGAACGTTACCTGCCCGAATGCATAGTGCCAACTGTAAAGTTTGGTGGAGGAGGAATAATGGTCTGGGGCTGTTTTTCATGGTTCGGACAAGGCCCCTTAGTTCCAGTGAAGGGAAATCTTAATGCAACAGCATTCAATTACATTCTAGATGATTCTGTGCTTCCAACTTTGTGGCAACAGTTTGGGGAAAGCCTTTTCCTGTTTCATCATGACAATGCCCCTGTGCACAAAGCGAGGTCCGTACACGATTTGTCGAGATCGGTGTGGAAGAACTTGACTGGCCTGCACAGAGACCTGACCTCATCCACATCGAACACCTTTGGGATGAATTGGAACGTCGACTACGAGCCAAGCCTAATCACCCGACATCAGTGCCCGACCTCACTAATGCTCTTGAGGCTGAATGGAAGCAAGTCCCCGCAGCAATGTTCCAACATCTAGTAGGAAAGCCTCCCAGAAGAGTGGAGGCTGTTATAGCATCAAAGGGGGGGGACCAACTCTCTATTAATGCCCATTATTTTGAAATTAGATATTTGACATACTTTGGCCATGTAGTGTGGTTAGGGAAATTCACCTATTACAAACAGCCTATGTGAATGCAGGCGTAGACACAGCTGTATTTATGTATATTATTAAGGATCCCCATTAGTTCCTGCCAAGACAGCAGCTACTCTTCCTGGGGTTTATTATGGATCACCATTAGTTCCTGCCAAGACAGCAGCTACTCTTCCTGGGGTTTATTATGGATCCCCATTAGTTCCTGCCAAGACAGCAGCTACTCTTCCTGGGGTTTATTATGGATCCCCATTAGTTCCTGTCAAGACAGCAGCTACTCTTCCTGGGGTTTATTATGGATCCCCATTAGTTCCTGCCAAGACAGCAGCTACTCTTCCTGGGGTTTATTATGGATCCCCATTAGTTCCTGCCAAGACAGCAGCTACTCTTCCTGGGGTTTATTATGGATCCCCATTAGTTCCTGTCAAGACAGCAGCTACTCTTCCTGGGGTTTATTATGGATCCCCATTAGTTCCTGTCAAGACAGCAGCTACTCTTCCTGGGGTTTATTATGGATCCCCATTAGTTCCTGCCAAAGCAGCTAGTCTTCCTGGGGTTTATTATGGATCCCCATTAGTTCTTGCCAAGACAGCAGCTACTCTTCCTGGTGTTTATTATGGATCCCCATTAGTTCCTTTCAAGACAGCAGCTACTCTTCCTGGGGTTTATTATGGATCCCCATTAGTTCCTGCCAAAGCAGCTAGTCTTCCTGGTGTTTATTATGGATCCCCATTAGTTCCTGCCAAGGCAGCAGCTACTCTTCCTGGTGTTTATTATGGATCCCCATTAGTTCCTGTCAAGACAGCAGCTACTCTTCCTGGGGTTTATTATGGATCCCCATTAGTTCCTGCCAAAGCAGCTAGTCTTCCTGGGGTTTATTATGGATCCCCATTAATTCCTGCCAAGACAGCAGCTACTCTTCCTGGTGTTTATTATGGATCCCCATTAGTTCCTGCCAAGGCAGCAGCTACTCTTCCTGGTGTTTATTATGGATCCCCATTAGTTCCTGCCAAGACAGCAGCTACTCTTCCTGGTGTTTATTATGGATCCCCATTAGTTCCTGTCAAGACAGCAGCTACTCTTCCTGGGGTTTATTATGGATCCCCATTAGTTCCTGCCAAAGCAGCTAGTCTTCCTGGTGTTTATTATGGATCCCCATAAGTTCCTGCCAAGGCAGCAGCTACTCTTCCTGGTGTTTATTATGGATCCCCATTAGTTCCTGTCAAGACAGCAGCTACTCTTCCTGGGGTTTTTTATGGATCCCCATTAGTTCCTGTCAAGACAGCAGCTACTCTTCCTGGGGTTTATTATGGATCCCCATTAGTTCCTGCCAAAGCAGCTAGTCTTCCTGGGGTTTATTATGGATCCCCATTAGTTCTTGCCAAGACAGCAGCTACTCTTCCTGGGGTTTATTATGGATCCCCATTAGTTCCTGCCAAAGCAGCTAGTCTTCCTGGTGTTTATTATGGATCCCCATTAGTTCCTGCCAAGGCAGCAGCTACTCTTCCTGGTGTTTATTATGGATCCCCATTAGTTCCTGTCAAGACAGCAGCTACTCTTCCTGGGGTTTATTATGGATCCCCATTAGTTCCTGCCAAAGCAGCTAGTCTTCCTGGGGTTTATTATTGATCCCCATTAATTCCTGCCAAGACAGCATCTACTCTTCCTGGTGTTTATTATGGATCCCCATTAGTTCCTGCCAAGGCAGCAGCTACTCTTCCTGGTGTTTATTATGGATCCCCATTAGTTCCTGCCAAGACAGCAGCTACTCTTCCTGGTGTTTATTATGGATCCCCATTAGTTCCTGCCAAGACAGCAGCTACTCTTCCTGGTGTTTATTATGGATCCCCATTAGTTCCTTCCAAGGCAGCAGCTACTCTTCCTGGGGTTTATTATGGATCCCCATTAGTTCCTACCAAGGCAGCAGCTACTCATCCTGGGGTTTATTATGGATCCCCATTAGTTCCTGTCAAGGCAGCAGCTACTCTTTCTGGAGTTTATTATGGATCCCCATTAGTTCCTTCCAAGGCATCAGCTACTCTTCCTGGGGTTTATTATGGATCCCATTAGTTTCTGTCAAGACAGCAGCTACTCTTCCTGGGGTTTATTATGGATCCCCATTAGTTCCTGTCAAGACAGCAGCTACTCTTCCTGGGGTTTATTATGGATCCCCATTAGTTCCTACCAAGGCAGCAGCTACTCCTCCTGGGGTTTATTATGTATCCCCATTAGTTCCTGCCAAGGCAGCAGCTACTCTTCCTGGGGTTTATTATGGATCCCCATTCGTTCCTTCCCAGGCAGCAGCTACTCTTCCTGGGGTTTATTATGGATCCCCATTCGTTCCTTCCCAGGCAGCAGCTACTCTTCCTGGGGTTTATTATGGATCCCCATTAGTTCCTGTCAAGGCAGCAGCTACTCCTCCTGGGGTTTATTATGTATCCCCATTAGTTCCTGCCAAGGCAGCAGCTACTCTTCCTGGGGTTTATTATGGATCCCCATTCGTTCCTTCCCAGGCAGCAGCTACTCTTCCTGGGGTTTATTATGGATCCCCATTCGTTCCTTCCCAGGCAGCAGCTACTCTTCCTGGGGTTTATTATGGATCCCCATTAGTTCCTTCCCAGGCAGCAGCTACTCTTCCTGGGGTTTATTATGGATCCCCATTCGTTCCTTCCCAGGCAGCAGCTACTCTTCCTGGGGTCCAGTAAAATGAAGGCAGTTATACATTTTTTAAAACATTACAACACATTCATTACAGATTTCACTTTCCTAAGTTCGTCTTTGTGGCACCTGACCACATCAAATCAAATCATATCAAATGTATTTATAAAGCCCTTCTTACATCAGCTGATTTCTCAAAGTGCTGTACAGAAACCCAGCCTAAAACCCCCAAACAGCAAGCAATGCAGGTGTAGAAGCACGGTGGCTAAGAAAAACTCCATAGAAAGGCCAAAACCTAGGAAGAAACCTAGAGAGGAACCAGGCTATGGGGGATGGCCAGTCCTCTTCTGGCTGTGCCGGGTGGAGATTATAACAGAACATGGCCAAGATGTTCAAATGTTCATAAATGACCAGCATGGTCAAATAATAATAATCACAGTAGTTGTCGAGGGTGCAGCGTCAGCACCTCAGGAGTAAATGTAAGTTGGCTTTTCATAGCCGATAATTAATAGTATCTCTACCGCTCCTGCAGTCTCTAGAGAGTTGAAAACAGCCGGTCTGGGACAGGTAGCACGTCCGGTGAACAGGTCAGGGTTCCATAGCCGCAGGCAGAACAGTTGAAACTGGAGCAGCAGCATGGCCAGGTGGACTGGGGACAGCAAGGAGTCATCATGCCAGGTAGTCCTGAGGCATGGTCCTAGGGCTCAGGTCCTCCGAGAGATAGAAAGAAAGAGAGAATTAGAGAGAGCATACTTAAATTCACACAGGACACCAGATAAGACAGGAGAAGAACTCCAGATATAACAAACTGACCCTAGCCCCCCGACACATAAACTACTGCAACAAAAATACTGGAGGCTGAGACAGGAGGGGTCAGGAGACACTGTGGCCCCATCCGATGATACCTCCGGACAGGGCCAAACAGGCAGGATATAACACCACCCACTTTGCCAAAGCACAGCCCCCACACCACTAGCGGGATATCTTCAACCAACGGTTGGAGACACAGCCTGGCTAGGTGCTGTAGAGAGAGTTCCTCCCTGGGGGAGACACAGCCTGGCTAGGTGGTGTAGAGAGAGTTCCTCCCTGGGGGAGACACAGCCTGGCTAGGTGGTGTAGAGAGAGTTCCTCCCTGGGGGAGACACAGCCTGGCTAGGTGGATGTAGAGAGAGTTCCTCCCTGGGGGAGACACAGCCTGGCTAGGTGCTGTAGAGAGAGTTCCTCCCTGGGGGAGACACAGCCTGGCTAGGTGGTGTAGAGAGAGTTCCTCCCTGGGGGAGACACAGCCTGGCTAGGTGGTGTAGAGAGAGTTCCTCCCTGGGGGAGACACAGCCTGGCTAGGTGCTGTAGAGAGAGTTCCTCCCTGGGGGAGACACAGCCTGGCTAGGTGGTGTAGAGAGAGTTCCTCCCTGGGGGAGACACAGCCTGGCTAGGTGGTGTAGAGAGAGTTCCTCCCTGAAGAATGGCAGCTGCAGCCATGACATCAAGGTGGTGTAACTAGTCACCACATGTCCACGTCACCTTCACTAAACCTTGGTTCCCAGGTCATCACACCTCCAGTTTAATAATGTCACACATACTTACCAACCTGGCTAAATGACACCTGATCTCTTCAGTAAGCCGCCAGCCCAACCAGCCGCTGTTATCATTATTAGTGTCAAACAGGTTGGGACCAGGTGATACATCATTATTAGTTCCTCTGTTTAAACAGGAGGCCATTCAGATTCACCCTGTCCACGGGTAGTGTCCCCAATCACCCTATTCCCATGTGTAGTGCACTACTTTAGACCAGGGTTTATAGAGCTCCTCCTGTCCCCTGATCTCACCCATATGGGCTCTGGTCCTAAAGTAGTGCACTATTAGGGACTAGGGAGCCACTTGGTCTGCTGTGAAGACACACAGGAGGAGATGGATGACTGGTCTGAGGGGTAGCAGGTGCACTATATAGGGACTAGGGAGCCATTTGGTCTGCCGTGAAGACACACAGGAGGAGAAGAATGACTGGTCTGAGGGGTAGCAGGTATCCTAGTGGTTAGAGAGGTGAGCCACTTGGTCTGAGGGGTAGCAGGTATCCTAGTGGTTAGAGAGGTGAGCCACTTGGTCTGAGGGGTAGCAGGTATCCTAGTGGTTAGAGAGGTGAGCCACTTGGTCTGAGGGGTAGCAGGTATCCTAGTGGTTAGAGAGGTGAGCCACTTGGTCTGAGGGGTAGCAGGTATCCTAGTGGTTAGAGAGGTGAGCCACTTGGTCTGAGGGGTAGCAGGTATCCTAGTGGTTAGAGAGGTGAGCCACTTGGTCTGAGGGGTAGCAGGTATCCTAGTGGTTAGAGAGGTGAGCCACTTGGTCTGAGGGGTAGCAGGTCTCCTAGTGGTTAGAGAGGTGAGCCACTTGGTCTGAGGGGTAGCAGGTATCCTAGTGGTTAGAGAGGTGAGCCACTTGGTCTGAGGGGTAGCAGGTCTCCTAGTGGTTAGAGAGGTGAGCCACTTGGTCTGAGGGGTAGCAGGTATCCTAGTGGTTAGAGAGGTGAGCCACTTGGTCTGAGGGGTAGCAGGTATCCTAGTGGTTAGAGAGGTGAGCCACTTGGTCTGAGGGGTAGCAGGTATCCTAGTGGTTAGAGAGGTGAGCCACTTGGTCTGAGGGGTAGCAGGTATCCTAGTGGTTAGAGAGGTGAGCCACTTGGTCTGAGGGGTAGCAGGTATCCTAGTGGTTAGAGAGGTGAGCCACTTGGTCTGAGGGGTAGCAGGTATCCTAGTGGTTAGAGAGGTGAGCCACTTGGTCTGAGGGGTAGCAGGTATCCTAGTGGTTAGAGAGGTGAGCCACTTGGTCTGAGGGGTAGCAGGTATCCTAGTGGTTAGAGAGGTGAGCCACTTGGTCTGAGGGGTAGCAGGTATCCTAGTGGTTAGAGAGGTGAGCCACTTGGTCTGAGGGGTAGCAGGTATCCTAGTGGTTAGAGAGGTGAGCCACTTGGTCTGAGGGGTAGCAGGTATCCTAGTGGTTAGAGAGGTGAGCCACTTGGTCTGAGGGGTAGCAGGTATCCTAGTGGTTAGAGAGGTGAGCCACTTGGTCTGAGGGGTAGCAGGTATCCTAGTGGTTAGAGAGGTGAGCCACTTGGTCTGAGGGGTAGCAGGTATCCTAGTGGTTAGAGAGGTGAGCCACTTGGTCTGAGGGGTAGCAGGTATCCTAGTGATTAGAGAGGTGAGCCACTTGGTCTGAGGGGTAGCAGGTATCCTAGTGGTTAGAGAGGTGAGCCACTTGGTCTGAGGGGTAGCAGGTATCCTAGTGGTTAGAGAGGTGAGCCACTTGGTCTGAGGGGTAGCAGGTATCCTAGTGGTTAGAGAGGTGAGCCACTTGGTCTGAGGGGTAGCAGGTATCCTAGTGGTTAGAGAAGTGAGCCACTTGGTCTGAGGGGTAGCAGGTATCCTAGTGGTTAGAGAGGTGAGCCACTTGGTCTGAGGGGTAGCAGGTATCCTAGTGGTTAGAGAGGTGAGCCACTTGGTCTGAGGGGTAGCAGGTATCCTAGTGGTTAGAGAGGTGAGCCACTTGGTCTGAGGGGTAGCAGGTATCCTAGTGGTTAGAGAGGTGAGCCACTTGGTCTGAGGGGTAGCAGGTATCCTAGTGGTTAGAGAGGTGAGCCACTTGGTCTGAGGGGTAGCAGGTATCCTAGTGGTTAGAGAGGTGAGCCACTTGGTCTGAGGGGTAGCAGGTATCCTAGTGGTTAGAGAGGTGAGCCACTTGGTCTGAGGGGTAGCAGGTATCCTAGTGGTTAGAGAGGTGAGCCACTTGGTCTGAGGGGTAGCAGGTATCCTAGTGGTTAGAGAGGTGAGCCACTTGGTCTGAGGGGTAGCAGGTATCCTAGTGGTTAGAGAGGTGAGCCACTTGGTCTGAGGGGTAGCAGGTATCCTAGTGGTTAGAGAGGTGAGCCACTTGGTCTGAGGGGTAGCAGGTATCCTAGTGGTTAGAGAGGTGAGCCACTTGGTCTGAGGGGTAGCAGGTATCCTAGTGGTTAGAGAGGTGAGCCACTTGGTCTGAGGGGTAGCAGGTATCCTAGTGGTTAGAGAGGTGAGCCACTTGGTCTGAGGGGTAGCAGGTATCCTAGTGGTTAGAGAGGTGAGCCACTTGGTCTGAGGGGTAGCAGGTATCCTAGTGGTTAGAGAGGTGAGCCACTTGGTCTGAGGGGTAGCAGGTATCCTAGTGGTTAGAGAGGTGAGCCACTTGGTCTGAGGGGTAGCAGGTATCCTAGTGGTTAGAGAGGTGAGCCACTTGGTCTGAGGGGTAGCAGGTATCCTAGTGGTTAGAGAGGTGAGCCAGCAGCAGCAGAGGGTGTCTGGTATTAAATCCTAGATTTGCCTGTCGTTGTTCTCTTGAGGAAGGCACTTACCCCCCCCCCCCCCCCCCCCATAACAACAGCTCCCCAGGCACCTAGTGGGGCAGCCCCCCCCCCCCCCCCCCCCCCCATAACAACAGCTCCCCAGGCACCTAGTGGGGCAGCCCCCCCCCCCCCATAACAACAGCTCCCCAGGCACCTAGTGGGGCAGCCCCCCCCCCCCCCCCCCCATAACAACAGCTCCCCAGGCACCTAGTGGGGCAGCCCCCCCCCCCCCCCCCCCATAACTACAGCTCCCCAGGCACCTAGTGGGGCAGCCCCCCCACACCTCTCCATAACCTGTTTATGTCTGCCTGTCTGTCTGTCTTTGTGCCTGTCTGTATGCCTCTATGCCTGTATGCCTGTCTGTCTGTCTTTATGCCTGCCTGTATGCCTGGCTGTCTGTATGCCTGTATGCCTGTCTGTCTGTATGCCTGTATGCCTGTCTGTCTGTATGCCTGTATGCCTGTCTGTCTGTATGCCTGTATGCCTGTATGCCTGGCTGCCTGTCTGTATGCCTGTATGCCTGTCTGTCTGTATGCCTGTATGCCTGTCTGTCTGTATGCCTGTATGCCTGTCTGTCTGTATGCCTGTATGTCTGTCTGTCTGTATGTCTGCCTGTCTGTCTGTCTGCCTATCTGCCTGTCTGTCTGTCTTCATGTCTGTACTGTATGTCTGTCTGCCTGTCTGTATGTCTTTATGTCTGTCTGCCTGTCTGTCTGTCTTTATGTCTGCCTGTCTGTATGTCTTCATGTCTGTACTGTCTGCCTGTCTGTCTGTCTGTATGTCTGCCGGTCTGTCTGTCTTTATGTCTGCCGGTCTGTATGTCTTTATGTCTGTCTGCCTGTCTGTCTGTCTTTATGTCTGCCTGTCTGTATGTCTTCATGTCTGTACTGTATGCCTGTCTGTCTGTCTTTATGTCTGCCTGTCTGTATGTCTTTATGTCTGTCTGCCTGTCTGTCTGTCTTTATGTCTGTCTGCCTGTCTGTCTGTCTTTATGTCTGCCTGTCTGTATGTCTTTATGTCTGCCTGTCTGTCTGTCTTTATGTCTGTCTGCCTGTATGTCTTCATGTCTGTACTGTCTGCCTGTCTGTCTGTCTTTATGTCTGCCTGTCTGTCTGTCTTTATGTCTGCCTGTCTGTATGTCTGTCTGTCTTTATGTCTGCCTGTCTGTCTGTCTTTATGTCTGCCTGTCTGTCTGTCTTTATGTCTGCCTGTCTGTATGTCTTCATGTCTGTCTGCCTGTCTGTCTGTCTTTATGTCTGCCTGTCTGTCTGTCTTTATGTCTGCCTGTCTGTCTGTCTTTATGTCTGCCTGTCTGTCTGTCTTTATGTCTGCCTGTCTGTATGTCTTCATGTCTGTCTGCCTGTCTGTCTGTCTTTATGTCTGCCTGTCTGTATGTCTTTATGTCTGCCTGTCTGTCTGTCTTTATGTCTGCCTGTCTGTCTGTCTTTATGTCTGCCTGTCTGTATGTCTTCATGTCTGTACTGTCTGCCTGTCTGTATGTCTTCATGTCTGTACTGTCTGCCTGTCTTTATGTCTGTCTGCCTGTCTGTATGTCTTCATGTCTGTACTGTCTGCCTGTCTTTATGTCTGCCTGTCTGTCTGTCTTTATGTCTGCCTGTCTGTATGTCTTCATGTCTGTCTGCCTGTCTGTCTGTCTTTATGTCTGCCTGTCTGTCTGTCTTTATGTCTGCCTGTCTGTATGTCTGTCTGTCTTTATGTCTGCCTGTCTGTCTGTCTTTATGTCTGCCTGTCTGTCTGTCTTTATGTCTGCCTGTCTGTATGTCTTCATGTCTGTCTGCCTGTCTGTCTGTCTTTATGTCTGCCTGTCTGTCTGTCTTTATGTCTGCCTGTCTGTCTGTCTTTATGTCTGCCTGTCTGTCTGTCTTTATGTCTGCCTGTCTGTATGTCTTTATGTCTGCCTGTCTGTCTGTCTTTATGTCTGCCTGTCTGTCTGTCTTTATGTCTGTACTGTCTGCCTGTGTGTCTTTCGGAGGTGTGTGTGTGTGTGTGTGTGTGTGTGTGTGTGTGTGTGTGTGTGTGTGTGTGTGTGTGTGTTAATGCTGGACATGAACCACCAGTTTCCTGTCTGTCTGTCTGTCTGTCTGTCTGTCTGTCTGTCTGTCTGTCTGTCTGTGTGTCTGTGTGTATGTCTGTGTGTGTGTCTGTGTCTGTGTGTGTGTGTGTGTGTGTGTGTGTGTGTGTGTGTGTGTGTGTGTGTGTCTGTGTCTGTGTCTGTGTCTGTGTCTGTGTCTGTGTCTGTGTCTGTGTCTGTGTGTCTGTGTGTCTGTGTGTCTGTGTGTCTGTGTGTCTGTGTGTCTGTGTCTGTGTGTGTGTGTCTGTGTGTGTGTCTGTGTCTGTGTCTGTGTCTGTGTGTGTGTGTGTGTGTGTGTGTGTGTGTGTGTGTGTGTGTGTGTGTCTGTGTCTGTGTCTGTGTCTGTGTCTGTGTCTGTGTCTGTGTCTGTGTCTGTGTCTGCGTGCGTGCGTCTGTCTGTCTGTCTGTCTGTCTGTCTGTCTGTCTGTCTGTCTGTCTGTCTGTCTGTCTGTCTGTCTGTCTGTCTGTCTGTCTGTCTGCGCATATTGGCAGATAAGCAGCGATGGGCATTACCATCATGGGGCTTGTATTCATTGTTTTATTCTGTGTTGTCACAGCCTTCAACCCACATAATGCATTGTGCATTTAATGTAAAAACATGTTTTTTTTTTTTTTAAAGACCATCGAAACTGTGATTATTTTGCAATAATTGAACTAAAACCAAACCAACCACAAAAAGCACTAATCGCTCAGCACTAGTGTGTGTGTGTAGTGTGTGTCCCTTTACAGCCTGTCTATCAGCCAGGCTCCAGGTGGAATAACAATGTGGTCTGTCAGCCAGGCTCCAGGTGGAATAACACTCTGGTCTGTCAGCCAGACTCCAGGTGGAATAACACTGTGGTCTGTCAGCCAGACTCCAAGTGGAATAACACTGTGGTCCGTCAGCCAGACTCCAGGTGGAATAACACTGTGGTCTGTCAGCCAGACTCCAGGTGGAATAACACTGTGGTCTATCAGCCAGACTCCAGGTGGAATAACACTGTGGTCTGTCAGCCAGGCTCCAGGTGGAATAACACTGTGGTCTGTCAGCCAGGCTCCAGGTGGAATAACACTGTGGTCTGTCAGCCAGACTCCAAGTGGAATAACACTGTGGTCTGTCAGCCAGACTCCAGGTGGAATAACACTGTGGTCTGTCAGCCAGGCTCCAGGTGGAATAACACTGTGGTCTGTCAGCCAGGCTCCAGGTGGAATAACACTGTGGTCTGTCAGCCAGACTCCAGGTGGAATAACACTGTGGTCTGTCAGCCAGACTCCAAGTGGAATAACACTGTGGTCTGTCAGCCAGGCTCCAGGTGGAATAACACTGTGGTCTGTCAGCCAGACTCCAAGTGGAATAACACTGTGGTCTGTCAGCCAGACTCCAAGTGGAATAACACTGTGGTCTGTCAGCCAGGCTCCTGGTGGAATAACACTGTGGTCTGATTTGACTGGTGTCTTACAGGATAGTATGTCATTGTGTCCTCGGGCAGTTTGGGTTATTATGCGATAGACAGATGGAGAGAGAGAGGGAGGGGGAGAGAGAGAAGGAGGGAGAGGGTGGGAGAGAGAGAAAGGGGGGAGAGGGAGGGAGGGAGGTAGAGAGAGAGAGGGAGAGGGGGAGAGAGAAAGGGGGAAATAGAGAGGGAGAGAGGGAGTGAGGTAGAGGGGGTGGGGAGAGGGGAGAGAGAGAGAAAGGGGGGAGGTAGAGAGGGAAGGAGGGAGGTAGAGAGGGAGAGGGGGAAAGAGAAAGTGGGAAATAGAGAGGGAGTGAGGGAGAAGGTAGAGAGAGAAAGGGGGAGATAGAGAGGGAGAGAGGGAGAAAGGTTGAGGGAGTGGGGAGAGGGGAGAGAGAGAAACGGGGGAGATAGAGAGGGAGAGAGGTAGAGGGAGAGAGGGAGAGAGAGAAAGGGGGGAGATAGAGAGGGAGAGAGAGAGTGAGGTAGAGAGAGAGGGGAGAGAGGGCTGGTCAGTCAGCGGGGTCAGCAGACCATGCTGTCATTAGAATGCAGACCTAACTTAGTTCCTGTCTACTCTCTCCTCTCCCCGTCTCATTGACTAGAGGACAGAGAGAGAGCAGAGGGAGAGGGATGGAGTGAGACTGGAGAGGGACGAAAAAGAGCAGAAAGAGGAGTAAGGAGAGAGAAAAAAGGAGTTAAAGAGAGGACAGAGAGTAAAGAAAGAGGGTGGGCCTGATAGGCCAATGTTGTTACGGGCGATGTTTTTACCCAAAACATATTTGCACCCAAACAAAAAAACTCTACGCTTCCTAGATCAGAGGAGAATGCTGTTCCGTGTGTAAATCGTTCCAATGCTGAATTATAACAACAACTTCCCTTTGTTGTCGCTAGATGAGGGCGGGAGAGGAGGATACAGAGAGAGGGAGAGAGAGAGAGACAGGGAGAGAGAGAGAGACAGGGAAGAGAGAGAAAGAGACAGGGAAGAGAGAGAGTGATGGAGAGAAGAGAGCGGGAGGGAAGGGGTACAGAGAGAGAGACAGGGAAGAGAGAGAGAGACAGAGAGATAGAGAGAGAGACAGAGAGATAGAGAGAGAGAGAGAGAGAGAGAGAGAGGGAGGGAAGGGGTACAGAGAGAGAGAGAGAGAGATGGGGGGGTACAGTAACAGAGTTCTGCAGTATTTATTGGTACAGTTTATTTGCACTGTTTTGTTTCAGGTCAACTCTTCTTCTTCCATCCATGTCTTCTGTGATGAAAGACTGAAGCCTCAACCTGTATTCATATAGTAAGGATGGCTGCCATCTTATGGGATCCTAACTCTGCTATTTAGTTAGTTTCTTCACGTAGTTTGTAACTTATTTTGTACATAGTGTTGCTGCCGCCGTCTCTTATGACCGAATAGAGTTTCTGGACATCAGAACAGCGACTACTCACCTCGAATTGGACAAAGATTATTTTGTCAATGAGTCCGACGAGAAGGATATACTGCTTCTCCGAGACCAGGCCCGAATCCCTGTCAATCGTGTGTAGAAAAGACGGAAATAAAGGGGGTAGAGATCAGGGTGCCTTGTGAGAATTATTGGGCGAGTGGGTAACCCGCCTCTATCATCCATTCTATTGACCAACGTGCAATCACTGGAGAATAAACAGGATGAGCTCGGATAATAGACAGTTGGCTGGGTTTTCCGTGCATCGGCAGGACAGACCAGCTACGTCTGGTAAGACGAGGGGTGGTGGCGTGTGTCTATTTGTCAATAACAGCAGGTGTCCGATGTCTGATATTAAAGAGGTCTCGAGGTATTGCTCGCCTGCTGTTGACGGATGCCTTGGCCTCATTCTCAACTGGCTTGTAATGGAAGCTGCAGTCACTGAGGGACAACCTCTCACATGGCCCGTGATATATTGTCCCGTTGGGAGTTTGGGAGAGTGGACAGGACAGGAAAGGAGTGGGTCTGAGGAACATAATGCATCTAAAGGAAAATTCCTTTTCGGTGATTATTAGGAGAGATTATACGTATAGCTTGGATTCTCACGTGGTCTTTTTATACCTTGACGCTCCATACCCCTGTGAATCCCCACCTTCCAGTTCACACTCAGGAAAATCTGTTCCCGTGTGTAGGAGTACACCAGATAGTAGTCTCTCAAGGGCTTTTCATGAAGTCTTTATAGCGTTTGATCTGATAAAGATGTGGTTTTATAGATTCAAGGTGAACCAGCGAGACACACACACACAAAACATTCCAGAGGAAGTGGGAGTCACTCAAATGGAGTGATTTTATTTTTTAAAGCTATATCGTAAGCCTTGACGCTTGGGAGTTCAACTTTGGGGACAATTATATTCTAAGAAAAAGAGATGACTTTAAAACGTTTTAAATGTATAGAATAGGGCTACAATGTTATCATGGAACTAAAGACACGGCATTCACTACTTGAGGATGCTTCACTTTATTGATGACATGACAGGCGTCCATTTTGTTTTGCTTCATTAAATGTATACAGAAAATAACATTTTCAAATCGTCGTAAACATTTACGCCGTGCTTCTGGAGTCAACGGCTATTCTCTTTTCTGCTCAGTAATTGTTGACCCAATCTGTCGACACGGTCAGTCATAATGTAATCATTTGGTCTACTACAGTATCAGAACATGAGAGATTAGGTCAGTGATAATGTAATCATTTGGTCTACTATGTTATAAGAATACATTCTTTCTCACCAAAACAAGTAAAACATTGACTGACATTTCATCCGGCCAAGATGTGTGTGAAACACGTCTGTATTTGTAAAGGAATGTAATTAGTTGACAGTATCCTAACCTCGTCCCCAGTTGTCCCTTGTGTTTACTGTATGTCAGAATATTGTTACAACAAAACGTACCATGGTCACCCCATATTTCCATTTAGTATTTGATACGGGCCATTGATCCTGTCTTACTGCCCATTGGTCTAACTCTATATGTAGCCCCGCCCACTTGCTTGTGTGTCATTGGGCCGGAATGCACCGGAAATTGGAAGGCAAACGAGACAAATTGGCTCTGCCATTGTTGCCAGGCTACACAAGGTGGATATTATGGGTCTCTTTAGTAGATCTTAAAGGCGGTGAGCTTTAAGTCTCCTCTGACGCGAACGTAGGTAATGACGTCCAGGACGGAACGGTTGGGGAACTTGATCTCATGTCCATTAGGCATCTCCACTTCAAACACGTCTCTGGTCAGCTTCAGGACAATCTGGAGAGAGAACGGGAGAGAGAGGAACCCGTCACTATGACAACACATTGACTTACTCTAATACCCACATGGTTTCATTGTTACATCACTATATTCTACGCCTAGTTCAACTCTGACTTGACTAGTTAATTACAGGTTAAATACATTTAAAAATAAATATATGCTGTACTGCAGTACTGGATGCTCGATAATGCAGTCAGTATGACAGAATTAATTAACTAACTACACTGAACAATGCAGTCAGTACGACATAATTAATTAACTAACTACACTGAACAATGCAGTCAGTACGACAGAATTCATAACTAACTACACTGAACAATGCAGTCAGTACGACAGAACTCATAACTAACTACACTGAACAATGCAGTCAGTACGACAGAATTAATTAACTAACTACACTGAACAATGCAGTCAGTACGACAGAATTCATAACTAACTACACTGAACAATGCAGTCAGTACGACAGAACTCATAACTAACTACACTGAACAACCTTAAAGGGATAGTTCAGGATTTTGACAATAAAGCCCGTCATCTACCTCCCCAGAGTCAGATGAACTCGTGGAAACCGTTATGTCTCTGTGTCCCGTATGAAGTTAGAGGTAGTGAATCGTCCAGTATGAAGAGGTAGTGAATCGTCCAGTATGAAGTTAGAGGTAGTGAATCGTCCAGTATGAAGTTAGAGGTAGTGAATCATCCAGTATGAAGTTAGAGGTAGTGATTCGTTCAGTATGAAGTTAGAGGTAGTGAATCATTCAGTATAAAGTTGGAGGTAGTGAATCGTTCAGTATGAAGTTAGAGGTAGTGAATCGTCCAGTATGAAGTTAGAGGTAGTGAATCGTCCAGTATGAAGTTAGAGGTGGTGAATCGTCCAGTATGAAGTTAGAGGTGGTGAATCATTCAGTATGAAGATAGAGGTAGTGAATCGTCCAGTATGAAGATAGAGGTAGTGAATCGTCCAGTATGAAGAGGTAGTGAATCGTTCAGTATGAAGTTAGAGGTAGTGAATCGTCCAGTATGAAGAGGTAGTGAATCGTCCAGTATGAGGATAGAGGTAGTGAATCGTTCAGTATGAAGAGGTAGTGAATCGTTCAGTATGAAGAGGTAGTAAATCGTCCAGTATGAAGATAGAGGTAGTGAATCGTTCAGTATGAAGTTAGAGGTAGTGAATCATTCAGTATGAAGTTAGAGGTAGTGAATCGTTCAGTATGAAGTTAGAGGTAGTGAATCGTCCAGTATGAAGTTAGAGGTAGTGAATCGTTCAGTATGAAGTTAGAGGTAGTGAATCAGCAAAAAAAGACAGCTAGTCTTCGTGTACAGCTAGCATACGTTCAGTCTTTGCACTAAGCTAGCGCTAACACAAGTTAGCATCGGCACGCAAAACTACCTTTAACCTCCGTCATACTGGACTCAGAGACATACAAATGTTATCGCAAAAGTTCATCGGACTCATCCCTTTATGAAATACCACAATGCCCTTTTTTCCCTCAAATATTATATTTTCATTTATTTAAACGTGTGTATATATCCGGACTAACATCCTCCTTGGTCCAGTCGGAACCCTCTTCCCCATCCCAACAATTAATGTCCCACCTTGAAAGTAGAACCCCTTTGGAGGTCACTGTGTTTCTCTCTCTCCTCGTGACCCCAGCAGCCGTCAATCCTTGAGTTGCACACAAGCACAGCGCCGTCCGTGTCGTCCTTGAAACGGGGGTTGAAGTGCAGCGCCAGGTGATCTTCGTCACGGCCCAGTTCTAGCTGGAACCTGAGGGTTCGTTCAACGAGGGAAATCGTTCGTTATCGTGTTTGATTTGTGCTAGCCGCAAACGTTTCGGTAACATTAGGAAACAGTTCGAGAAGGGTAGTGTGAGGCGAATGTTTTGGGTCTAAACTGCCGATACAAATAATCATGTGTCCATGTAGGCTTTCTATTGCATGTAGTAGGAATATAAATACATTAGGAATATAAATACAATATGACCACAGTAATCATAGATGTTTGTTGTTTCACCACAACTGTTTGGAATGTTCATTCAAATCGTTCAACTGAAATTGTTGCTAAGTAACCTGTTCGCCCCGAACAGAACCCTTCTTGGACTCACCTCTGGACCTGTGTAACAGGAAGTCACAAGACTAATCATTCCAGAAACCCCACTACATGTCTGCACTTCTCCTACATGAATTGGTTTCACACATACAGTATACTACATACAGTACACAACACATACAGTACACCACACATACAGTACACCACACATACAGTATACCACACATACAGTATACCACACATACAGTATACCACACATACAGTATACCACATACAGTATACTACATACAGTACACCACACATACAGTATACCACACATACAGTATACCACACATACAGTACACCACATACAGTATACTACATACAGTACACCAACACTAAAACATTCTCCGTTCTCTAGTCTTTAGAAAAGCATTTGTGGAACTGGTGGTTTGTTTTTCAGTTATTCTTCTAAATGAATGTGATGGGTCTCTGGGTGTGATTTCTTGACCAGACCAAACCAGACCAGACCAAACTAGACCAGACCAGACCAGACCAGACCAAACCAAACCAAACCAGACCAAACCAGTTAAATGTCCGTACCCCTTCGCCTCAGTCAGAATCCTCCCCTCCACTTTCAACTGGTCTCCAGCTCTCAGCTTCACATTCTTCAGCTCTAGTTCCTGTTATTGACAAGCAGATAGTTGACTTGTCTTTGAACATAAGGCCAAAGAGATTGTCTTTTAAATGTGTCACGTTTGGTTTGCTTTATGCTATTCAATCATTTATCTCTCTCTGGCTTTTGATAATCATTGTAATCACAATTTACAGTTTATGTCCCACTAATATTGTATAATGATGTACATAATATTAACCAGTTAATTTACCCAGCAACAGATATCCCAATGCAGTAGGTTACAAAGCCTGTTCAATATGTAACTTTATTGATAAGAGTATCCACACAAGCATGAAGGTTAACAAGACTTACCATTGGCTTTGCCATGTTGCCACTGGTGGTGGAAAAACAGTCCTGAATCTAGTATGGGATGGGGACAAGAGAAGCCTCTATGCTGAGACACAGAGAGATTTAAAAAGGTAAGGTTAAAAGTCCAGCCCCTCCTCTTTCACATATCACTAACTGATTAGCATGATGAGGGGGGTCAAGAGGTACTTCGTGATGATTCAATCCATAGGATGTTTGATTATCTCACTTAGCCTAGAGCCTAATACTGGGCTTTAAGATAATATTGTGTGTCACACGTTGCCCTCTCGACTGGTGTCACTGCTGACAAGGATTTGCAAACCATTCAATTCGCTACAGATAAGCCTAGATGATTCATCTTTGTTCTTACCCGTACTCTAAAATCACACTGCAATATATCTTTTCAGATTTTATATTTTAAAAACAACACTATTGATGTAACTTAAATACATTATTATTTTGTAGTTAAATATAGCAAAGGCTTTGTGATCAAATTCATCAGGGATTATTTCTTGTTAAATCTTGCAGAGTTGCTCATTGATAATTCCACTCAGTCCAGCTCTGGGAATAGGTGACTTCATAAACAATCAGCACATTAAAAACTCAAAATAACAACAGTAACTATGTGCTTGTGTCAACAAATTGTTGATATCTTGCAGTAAATTTGCATTACATATTACTTGAGTAACTTACCTTTTGCATCAAACCTACGTTAGCATGAACTCAATTAGACACGCTTGAGCAGAGACTTTAGCAGAAGATTAGCTGAAAATATTCAATATAATTCATTAGAGACAACGCCTGCTCCTTCAATAAATGCTGATTTAGTTTTTCCTCACATACAGGACCAGAACCAGCAAGAAAATAACAGCACATTAATTCATGTTTTACATTTCTTTAAATTGGGTGGAAAAATAGCATTATATGAAAAGTGAATTGGCACTGATTATATCACAAATTGTTTGTGAAGTTTCTTCATGTGACCTGCATCAGCCAATAACAGCCCAGTTGTTTCTTCATGTGACCTGCATCAGCCAATAGCAGACCAGTTGATTTTTCATGTGACCTGTATCAGCCAATAGCAGACCAGTTGTTTCTTCATGTGACGTGCATCAGCAAATAACAGACCAGTTGTTTCTTCATGTGACCTGCATCAGCCAATAACAGACCAGCTGTTGCTTCATGTCACATGCATCAGCCAATAATAGACCAGTGGATTTTTCATGTGACATGCATCAGCCAATAACAGACCAGTTGTTTCTTCATGTGACCTGCATCAGCCAATAGTAGACCAGTTGTTTCTTCATGTGACCTGCATCAGCCAATAACAGACCAGTTGTTTCTTCATGTGACCTGCATCAGCCAATAACAGACCAGTGGATTTTTCATGTGACCTGCATCAGCCAATAACAGACCAGTTGTTTCTTCATGTGACCTGCATCAGCGAATAGCAGACCAGTTGTTTCTTCATGTGACCTGCATCAGCCAATAACAGACCAGTGGATTTTTCATGTGACCTGCATCAGAACAGTGTGGTGGTAGAACAGTGTGGTGGTAGAACAGTGAGGTATTGGAACAGTGAGGGGTTGGAACAGTGTGGTGGTAGAACAGTGTGGTGGTGGAACAGTGTGGTGGTAGAACAGTGTGGTGGTAGAACAGTGTGGTGGTAGAACAGTGAGGTATTGGAACAGTGAGGGGTTGGAACAGTGTGGTGGTAGAACAGTGTGGTGTTGGAACAGTGTGGTGGTAGAACAGTGTGGTGGTAGAACAGTGAGGTATTGGAACAGTGAGGGGTTGGAACAGTGTGGTGGTAGAACAGTGTGGTGTTGGAACAGTGTGGTGGTAGAACAGTGTGGTGGTAGAACAGTGTGGTGGTAGAACAGTGTGGTGGTAGAACAGTGAGGTGGTAGAACAGTGTGGTGGTAGAACAGTGAGGTGGTAGAACAGTGTGGTGGTAGAACAGTGAGGTGTTGGAACAATGTGGTGGTGGAACAGTGTGGTGGTAGAACAGTGTGGTGGTAGAACAGTGTGGTGGTAGAACAGTGTGGTGGTAGAACAGTGAGGTGGTAGAACAGTGAGGTGGTAGAACAGTGAGGTGGTGGAACAGTGAGGTGGTAGAACAGTGAGGTGGTAGAACAGTGAGGTGGTGGAACAGTGAGGTGGTAGAACAGTGTGGTGGTAGAACAGTGA
The DNA here is from genome assembly GCF_029448725.1 of Salvelinus fontinalis. Classification (NCBI taxonomy): domain Eukaryota; kingdom Metazoa; phylum Chordata; class Actinopteri; order Salmoniformes; family Salmonidae; genus Salvelinus; species Salvelinus fontinalis. The sequence continues at coordinate 8,008,020 of NC_074670.1, forward strand.
GGTGGTGGAACAGTGAGGTGGTGGAACAGTGTGGTGGTAGAACAATGTGGTGGTAGAACAATGTGGTGGTAGAACAGTGTGGTGGTAGAACAGTGTGGTGGTAGAACAGTGTGGTGGTAGAACAGTGAGATGGTGGAACAGTGTGGTGGTAGAACAGTGTGGTGGTAGAACAGTGAGGTGGTAGAACAGTGAGGTGGTGGAACAGTGTGGTGGTAGAACAGTGAGGTGGTAGAACAGTGTGGTGGTAGAACAATGTGGTGGTAGAACAATGTGGTGGTAGAACAGTGTGGTGGTGGAACAGTGAGGTGGTGGAACAGTGTGGTGGTAGAACAGTGTGGTGGTAGAACAGTGTGGTGGTAGAACAGTGTGGTGGTGGAACAGTGTGGTGGTGTGTGTGTGTGTGTGTGTGTGTGTGTGTGTGTGTGTGTGTGTGTGTGTGTGTGTGTGTGTGTGTGTGTGTGTGTGTGTGTGTGTGTGACAACAAGAGTCTGCTGATACTGAGAGAACCTGAGAGAAGCTACTACTGAGAAGATACTACTGTGAAGATATTACTGAGAAGATACTACTGAGAAGATGTTACTGAGAAGATACTACTGAGAAGATATTACTGAGACGATATTACTGAGAAGATGTTACTGAGAAGATGTTACTGAGAAGATACTACTGAGACGATACTAGTGAGAAGATATTACTGAGACGATATTACTGAGAAGATGTTACTGAGAAGATGTTACTGAGAAGATACTACTGAGAAGATACTACTGAGACGATATTACTGAGAAGATGTTACTGAGAAGATGTTACTGAGAAGATACTACTGAGAAGATGTTACTGAGAAGATACTACTGAGAAGATACTACTGAGACGATACTACTGAGACGATATTACTGAGAAGATACTACTGAGAAGATACTACTGAGAAGATACTACTGAGACAATACTACTGAGACGATATTACTGAGAAGATACTACTGAGAAGATACTACTGAGAAGATACTACTGAGAAGATACTACTGAGAAGATACTGCTGAGAAGATACTACTGAGAAGATACTGCTGAGAAGATACTGCTGAGAAGATACTACTGAGAAGATACTGCTGAGAAGATACTACTGAGAAGATACTACTGAGAAGATACTGCTGAGAAGATACTACTGAGAAGATACTACTGAGAAGATACTGCTGAGAAGATACTACTGAGAAGATACTACTGAGAAGATACTACTGAGAAGATACTACTGAGAAGATACTCCTGAGAAGATGCTACTGAGAAGATACTGCTGAGAAGATACTACTGAGAAGATACTCCTGAGAAGATATTACAGAGACGATGCTACTGAGAAGATACTTCTGGGTTATGCCAGACTGGTTCTCCTCTCCCCCTCCAGCAAAATGGCTCTCTAGTCAACACTTTAACAGGCCTCTCTAATTAACACTATACCAGACCTCTCTAATTAACACTATACCAGACCTCTCTAATTAACACTATACCAGACCTCTCTAATTAAAACACTATACCAGACCTCTCTAATTAACACTATACCAGACCTCTCTAATTGACACTATACCAGACCTCTCTAATTAAAACACTATACCAGACCTCTCTAATTAACACTATACCAGACCTCTCTAATTAACACTATACCAGACCTCTCTAATTAACACTATACCAGACCTCTCTAATTAAAACACTATACCAGACCTCTCTAATTAACACTATACCAGACCTCTCTAATTAACACTATACCAGACCTCTCTAATTAAAACACTATACCAGACCTCTCTAATTAACACTATACCAGACCTCTCTAATTAACACTATACCAGACCTCTCTAATTAACACTATACCAGACCTCTCTAATTAAAACACTATACCAGACCTCTCTAATTAACACTATACCAGACCTCTCTAATTAAAACACTATACCAGACCTCTCTAATTAACACTATACCAGACCTCTCTAATTAACACTATACCAGCCCTCTCTAGTTAACACTATACCAGACCTCTCTAGTCAACACTATACCAGACCTCTCTAATTAACACTATACCAGACCTCTCTAATTAACACTATACCAGCCCTCTCTAGTTAACACTATACCAGACCTCTCTAGTTAACACTATACCAGACCTCTCTAATTAACACTATACCTCTCTAGTTAACACTATACCAGACCTCTCTAGTCAACACTATACCAGACCTCTCTAATTAACACTATACCTCTCTAGTTAACACTATACCGGACCTCTCTAGTCAACACTATACCAGAAATCTCTAATTAACACTATACCAGCCCTCTCTAGTTAACACTATACCAGACCTCTCTAATTAACACTATACCAGACCTCTCTAATTAACACTATACCTCTCTAGTTAACACTATACCAGACCTCTCTAGTCAACACTATACCAGACCTCTCTAATTAACACTATACCTCTCTAGTTAACACTATACCAGCCCTCTCTAATTAACACTATACCAGACCTCTCTAATTAACACTATACCTCTCTAATTAACACTATACCAGACCTCTCTAATTAACACTATACCAGACCTCTCTAATTAACACTATACCAGACCTCTCTGGTGTGTGTGTGTGTGTGTGTGTGTGTGTGTGTGTGTGTGTGTGTGTGTGTGTGTGTGTGTGTGTGTGTGTGTGTGTGTGTGTAACAAGAGTCAGCTGATACCGAGAGAACCTGAGAGAAGCTACTACTGAGAAGATACTACTGTGAAGATATTACTGAGAAGATACTACTGAGAAGATGTTACTGAGAAGATACTACTGAGAAGATATTACTGAGACGATATTACTGAGAAGATGTTACTGAGAAGATGTTACTGAGAAGATACTACTGAGAAGATACTACTGAGACGATATTACTGAGAAGATGTTACTGAGAAGATGTTACTGAGAAGATACTACTGAGAAGATACTACTGAGACGATACTACTGAGAAGATATTACTGAGAAGATGTTACTGAGAAGATGTTACTGAGAAGATACTACTGAGACGATACTACTGAGAAGATACTACTGAGAAGATGTTACTGAGAAGATACTACTGAGAAGATACTACTGAGACGATACTACTGAGACGATATTACTGAGAAGATACTACTGAGAAGATACTACTGAGAAGATACTACTGAGAAGATACTACTGAGAAGATACTACTGAGAAGATACTACTGAGACGATACTACTGAGACGATATTACTGAGAAGATACTACTGAGAAGATACTACTGAGAAGATACTACTGAGAAGATACTACTGAGAAGATACTGCTGAGAAGATACTACTGAGAAGATACTACTGAGAAGATACTACTGAGAAGATACTGCTGAGAAGATACTACTGAGAAGATACTACTGAGAAGATACTACTGAGAAGATACTGCTGAGAAGATACTACTGAGAAGATACTACTGAGAAGATACTGCTGAGAAGATACTACTGAGAAGATACTACTGAGAAGATACTGCTGAGAAGATACTACTGAGAAGATACTACTGAGAAGATACTACTGAGAAGATACTCCTGAGAAGATACTACTGAGAAGATACTGCTGAGAAGATACTACTGAGAAGATACTGCTGAGAAGATACTACTGAGAAGATACTACTGAGAAGATACTCCTGAGAAGATACTTCTGGGTTATGCCAGACTGGTCCTCCTCTCCCCCTCCAGCAAAATGGCTCTCTACTCAACACTTTAACAGGCCTCTCTAATTAACACTATACCAGACCTCTCTAATTAACACTATACCAGACCTCTCTAATTAACACTATACCAGACCTCTCTAATTAAAACACTATACCAGACCTCTCTAATTAACACTATACCAGACCTCTCTAATTAACACTATACCAGACCTCTCTAATTAACACTATACCAGACCTCTCTAATTAAAACACTATACCAGACCTCTCTAATTAACACTATACCAGACCTCTCTAATTAACACTATACCAGACCTGTTGTTTTTCAACTCTTAATGATCAGCTATGAAAAGCCAACTGAAAATTATTCATGATTATTATTTGACCATGCTTGTCACTTATGAACATTTTTGAACATCTTGGCATAGTTCTGTTATAATCTCCACCCGGCACAGCCAGAAGAGGACTGGCCACCCCTCATAGCCTGGTTCCTCTCTAGGTTTCTTCCTAGGTTTTGGCCTTTCTAGGGAGTTTTTCCTAGCCACCGTGCTTCTACACCTGCATTCTAGCTGTTTGGGGTTTTAGGCTGGGTTTCTGTACAGCACTTCGAGATATTATCTGATGTACGAAGGGCTATATAAAATAAAATTGATTGATTGATTGATTGACCTCTCTAATTAACACTATACCAGCCCTCTCTAGTTAACACTATACCAGACCTCTCTAGTCAACACTATACCAGACCTCTCTAGTTAACACTATACCAGACCTCTCTAATTAACACTATACCAGACCTCTCTAATTAACACTATACCAGCCCTCTCTAGTTAACACTATACCAGACCTCTCTAGTCAACACTATACCAGACCTCTCTAATTAACACTATACCAGCCCTCTCTAGTTAACACTATACCAGACCTCTCTAGTCAACACTATACCAGACCTCTCTAGTTAACACTATACCAGACCTCTCTAATTAACACTATACCAGACCTCTCTAATTAACACTATACCAGCCCTCTCTAGTTAACACTATACCAGACCTCTCTAGTCAACACTATACCAGACCACTCTAATTAACACTATACCAGACCTCTCTAATTAACACTATACCTCTCTAATTAACACTATACCAGACCTCTCTAATTAACACTATACCAGACCTCTCTAATTAACACTATACCAGCCCTCTCTAGTTAACACTATTCCAGACCTCTCTAATTAACACTATACCAGACCTCTCTAATTTACACTATACCAGACCTCTCTAATTAACACTATACCAGACCTCTCTAATTAACACTATACCAGCCCTCTCTAGTTAACACTATACCAGACCTCTCTAGTCAACACTATACCAGACCTCTCTAATTAACACTATACCAGACCTCTCTAATTAACACTATACCAGCCCTCTCTAGTTAACACTATACCAGTATCTCTAGTTAACACTATACCAGACCTCTCTAATTAACACTATACCTCTCTAGTTAACACTATACCAGACCTCTCTAGTCAACACTATACCAGACCTCTCTAATTAACACTATACCAGACCTCTCTAATTAACACTATACCAGCCCTCTCTAGTTAACACTATACCAGACCTCTCTAGTTAACACTATACCAGACCTCTCTAATTAACACTATACCTCTCTAGTTAACACTATACCAGACCTCTCTAGTCAACACTATACCAGACCTCTCTAATTAACACTATACCTCTCTAATTAACACTATACCAGATCTCTCTAATTAACACTATACCAGACCTCTCTAATTAACACTATACCAGACCTCTCTAATTAACACTATACCAGCCCTCTCTAGTTAACACTATACCAGACCTCTCTAATTAACACTATACCAGACCTCTCTAATTAACACTATACCTCTCTAGTTAACACTATACCAGACCTTTCTAGTCAACACTATACCAGACCTCTCTAATTAACACTATACCTCTCTAGTTAACACTATACCAGCCCTCTCTAATTAACACTATACCAGACCTCTCTAATTAACACTATACCTCTCTAATTAACACTATACCAGACCTCTCTAATTAACACTATACCAGACCTCTCTAATTAACACTATACCAGACCTCTCTAATTAACACAATACCAGCCCTCTCTAGTTAACACTATACCAGACCTCTCTAATTAACACTATACCTCTCTAGTTAACACTATACCAGACCTCTCTAGTCAACACTATACCAGACCTCTCTAGTTAACACTATACCAGACCTCTCTAGTCAACACTATACCAGACCTCTCTAATTAACACTATACCAGACCTCTCTAGTTAACACTATACCAGACCTCTCTAGTCAACACTATACCAGACCTCTCTAATTAAAACACTATATCAGACCTCTCTAATTAACACTATACCAGACCTCTCTAATTAACACTATACCAGACCTCTCTAATTAACACTATACCAGCCCTCTCTAGTTAACACTATACCAGACCTCTCTAGTCAACACTATACCAGACCTCTCTAATTAACACTATACCAGACCTCTCTAATTAACACTATACCAGCCCTCTCTAGTAAACACTATACCAGACCTCTCTAGTTAACACTATACCAGACCTCTCTAATTAACACTATACCTCTCTAGTTAACACTATACCAGACCTCTCTAGTCAACACTATACCAGACCTCTCTAATTAACACTATACCTCTCTAATTAACACTATAACAGACCTCTCTAATTAACACTTTACCAGACCTTTCTAATTAACACTATACCTCTCTAGTTAACACTATACCAGACCTCTCTAATTAACACTATACCAGACCTCTTCCATGCTCTTACAATGGAAAGCATAGGGGCATATCCAAGTCCAGCTACCAGATTGCAATTCCTATGGCTTCCACTAGGTGTCAACAGTCTTTGTTCAAGGTTCCAGGCTTGTAACTTGAATAACGAGTGAGAAATATGAGTTTTAGTACAACGACACCAATTTGGAAATCTGTGTTTCTGCACCTTCTTATATTGCTTTCCAATTGAACATACTTCTTTCCGTATGAAATATTATAGTTTAATTACATTTTAGGGTAACTGAGGAATTTATAGAAACGTATTTTGACTTGTTGAAACAAAGTTTAGGTGTAAATTTTCGGATTCCTTTCTCTGCATGTTGAACATGTGGATTACTCAAATCGATGGCGCCAACTAAATTGACTTTTTGGGATATAAAGAACGATTTTATCTAACAAAACTACACTACACGTTATAGCTGGGACCCTTTGGATGACAAATCAGAGGAAGATTTTCAAAAGTAAGTGAATATTTAATCGCTGTTTGTGATTTTATGAAACCTGTGCCGGTGGAAAAATATGTTGATGTGGGGCGCCGTTCGCAAATAATCGCTTGGCATGCTTTCGCTGTAAAGTCTACTGTAAAACAGACTGTGAATTAAGCTTTAAACTGATTTGACACTTGTATGTACCTAAATGTTTAATATCCATCATTTTTACGATTATTTATTTAAATTGCACACTCTTCAGTTTCAGTGGAAGTTGTCCCGCTAGCGGGATGCCTAGCCCAAAGAGGTTATAAATTTAGATTGAACCATAAAGATCAGGGAGGTTTTCCAATGTCTCGCACAGAATGGCAACTATTGAGCATGGTGAAGTTAATTACACTTTGAATGTTATATCAATACACCCAGTTGCTTCCAAGAGACAGGCGTCCTTCCTAACTCAGTTGCCGGAGAGGAAGGAAACAGCTCAGGGATTTCACCATGAGGCCAATGACTTTAAAACATTTATAGAGTTTAATGGCTGTGATAGGATGGATTAACAACATTGTAGTTACTCCACAATACTAACCTAATTGACAAAGTGAAAATAAGGAAGTCTGTACAGAATAAACCATTTCTGAGACATGCATCCTGTTTGCAATAAGGCACTAAAGTAACGTGAAGAAATGTGACAAAGAAATGTTCTTTATGATCTGATTAAAAAGTGTTATGTTTAGGCCAAAACCAACACAACACATCACTGAGTACCACTCGTCATATTTTCAAGCATGGTGGTGGCTGCATCATGTTATGGAGTCCTCTGCAAAGACTAGGGAGTTTCTGAAGGCACGCTAAATCAATCAATTGAACAAGGTAGAAACAGTCCCCCCTGGTTGTTTGTTTTTGGTGATTTACAAAGAGAAATAAAAACCCATTCAGACGACCTGAAGATAGTTCAATAGTAAATCTGTCGTTTAGTTTAATGCTTCAGCTGTATTCCCCCTAGAGAGACATGTTCACTGGGCTACAATATGAGGGGTTTTCTATTAGCCCAGGACTAGACTGGACTAGAGCAAGACGCGTTCAGAGAGAAAACAGTTTTCTATTAGCCCAGGACTAGACAGGACTAGAGCAAGACGCGTTCAGAGAGAAAACAGTTTTCTATTAGCCCAGGACTAGACAGGACTAGAGCAAGACGCGTTCAGAGAGAAAACAGTTTTCTATTAGCCCAGGACTAGACTGGACTAGAGCAAGACGCGTTCAGAGAGAAAACAGTTTTCTATTAGCCCAGGACTAGACTGGACTAGAGCAAGACGCCTTCAGAGAGAAAACAGTTTTCTATTAGCCCAGGACTAGACTGGACTAGAGCAAGACGCGTTCAGAGAGGAAACAGTTTTCTATTAGCCCAGGACTAGACTGGACTAGAGCAAGACGCCTTCAGAGAGAAAACAGTTTTCTATTAGCCCAGGACTAGACTGGACTAGAGCAAGACGCGTTCAGAGAGAAAACAGTTTTCTATTAGCCCAGGACTAGACTGGACTAGAGCAAGACGCGTTCAGAGAGAAAACAGTTTTCTATTAGCCCAGGACTAGAGCAAGACGCGTTCAGAGAGATAACAGTTTTCTATTAGCCCAGGACTAGACTGGACTAGAGCGAGACGCGTTCAGAGAGATAACAGTTTTCTATTAGCCCAGGACTAGACTGGACTAGAGCAAGACGCGTTCAGAGAGAAAACAGTTTTCTATTAGCCCAGGACTAGAGCGAGACGCGTTCAGAGAGATAACAGTTTTCTATTAGCCCAGGACTAGACTGGACTAGAGCGAGACGCGTTCAGAGAGAAAACAGTTTTCTATTAGCCCAGGACTAGACTGGACTAGAGCAAGACGCGTTCAGAGAGAAAACAGTTTTCTATTAGCCCAGGACTAGACTGGACTAGAGCAAGACGCGTTCAGAGAGATAACAGGGAATTCAGTAGTATTATGTGAAAAAAACGATTGCTCTCAGGGGCTCTTTAATAATTAAATCAGTGTGTTTACATTATGTAAATTGGACTGCGTCTAAAGTAATTTCTGCTAATGATTTTTCATACTATTAATTTCCGTTGTATCCGACATACCGAGACTTTCTATCACGTTTCAGGTAAGACCCAAATGCAGACTGTGTTGAAGTAACAATGTTATTACAGAAACAGGGGCAGGCAAACGACAGGACAAGGCAGGCAGGGGTTGATAATCCAGACTAGTGGGGCAAAGGTACAGGACGGGAGGCAGACTAAGGGTCAGGTCAGGCAGAGGTTGGTAATCCAGAGTAGTGCGGCAACGGTACAGGACATCAGGCAGGCTCAGGTTCAGGGTCAGGCAGAGGTCGGTAATCCAGAGTAGTGCGGCAACGGTACAGGACATCAGGCAGGCTCAGGGTCAGGGTCAGGCAGAGGTCGGTAATCCAGAGTAGTGGGCAGAGGTCGGTAATCCAGAGTAGTGGGGCAACGGTACAGGACATCAGGCAGGCTCAGGGTCAAGGTGGGCAGAAAAGGTCAAAACAGGAAGAATCAATAGACAGGAACAGAGGGAAAAGCGCTGGTAGGCTTGACGAAACAAAACGAACTGGCAACAGACAAACAGAGAAGACAGGTATAAACACCCAGGGGATAATGGGGAAAATGGGTGACACCTGGAGGGGGTGGAGACAAGCACAAGGACAGGCAAAACAGATCAGGGCGTAACACTTTCTTTGTGGTGACACACATTACATCACGTTGTCGAAGTGATCAACTCCTGACCTGTTGTAAGGAACATCTTAATCAACAACCCAGAAGGTTAATGATTAGAACATCTTAATCAACAACCAAGATGGTTAATGAGTAGAACATCTTAATCAACAACCAAGATGGTTAATGAGTAGAACATCTTAATCAACAACCAAGATGGTTAATGATTAGAACATCTTAATCAACAACCAAGATGGTTAATGAGTAGAACATCTTAATCAACAACCAAGATGGTTAATGATTAGAACATCTTAATCAACAACCAAGATGGTTAATGATTAGAACATCTTAATCAACAACCAAGATGGTTAATGATTAGAACATCTTAATCAACAACCAAGATGGTTAATGATTAGAGCATCTTAATCAACAACCAAGATGGTAAATGATTAGAACATCTTAATCAACAACCAAGATGGTTAATGATTAGAACATCTTAATCAGCAACCAAGATGGTAAATGATTAGAACATCTTAATCAACAACCAAGATGGTTAATGATTAGAGCATCTTAATCAGCAACCAAGATGGTTAATGATTAGAACATCTTAATCAACAACCAAGATGGTTAATGATTAGAACATCTTAATCAACAACCAAGATGGTTAATGATTAGAATATCTTAATCAACAACCAAGATGGTTAATGATTAAGAGATATATAAGAAACACCCTAACTAACGACCAAGGAACAGCAATGGAAGGAATTGGCCTGTCTATCTACAGTTGATTAAAATGATTAAAACAGCTCCGTTTGATCGCCCTCCACACAATCTAATGAAGATGAGTTGTTAAGCAGCATGTCTCTCACTTTGAACATGAATGTTCATTATACAGTCTATATTCATTATATATGTCCATTATATATGTCCATTATATATGGTCAATATATATGGTCAATATACAGTCTATATTCATTATATATGTCTATTATATATGGTCATTATACAGTCTATATTCATTATATATGTCTATTATATATGGTCATTATACAGTCTATATTCATTATATATGTCTATTATATATGGTCATTATACAGTCTATATTCATTGTATATGTCCATTATATTTGTCCATTATATATGGTCAATATATATGGTCAATATATATGGTCAATATACAGTCTATGTTCATTATATATGTCCATTATATATGGTCAATATATATGGTCAATATACAGTCTATATTCATTATATGTCCATTATATAGGGTCAATATATATGTCTATTATATATGGTCAATGCACAGTCTATATTCATTATATATGTCCATTATATATGGTCAATATAAAGTCTATATTCATTATATATGTCTATTATATATGGTCATTATACAGTCTATGTTCATGATATATGTTCATTATATATGTCCATTATATAGGGTCATTATACAGTCTATATTCATTATATATGTCCATTATATAGGGATATTATACAGTCTATATTCATTATATATGTCCATTATATATGTCCATTATATATGGTCATTATACAGTCTATGTTCATGATATATGTTCATTATATATGTCCATTATATACACGGCCATTCAAAAGTTTGGGGGTCACTTAGAAATGTCCTTGTTTTTTAATAAAGAAAAGCACATTTTTTGTCCATTAAAATAACATCAAATTGATCTGAAATACAGTGTAGACATTGTTAATGTTGTAAATGACTATTGTAGCTGGAAACGGCTGATTGTTTTTAATGGAATATCTATATAGGCGTACAGAGGCCCATTGAAACCATCACTCCTGTGTTCCAATGGCACGTTGTGTTAGCTAATCCAAGTTTATAATTTAAAAGGCTAATTGATCATTAGATAACCCTTTTGCAATTATGTTAGCACAGTTGAAAACTGTTGTGATGATTAAAGAAGCAAAAGAACTGGCCTTCTTTAGACTAGTTGAGTATCTGGAGCATCAGCATTTGTGGGTTCGATTACAGGCTCAAAATGGCCAGAAACAAAGAACTTTCTTCTGAAACTCGTCAGTTTAATCTTGTTCAGATAAATGAAGGCTATTCCATGCGAGAAATTGCCAAGAAACTGAAGATCTCGTACAACACTGTGTACTACTCCCTTTACAGAACAGAGCAAACTGTCTCTAACCAGAATAGAAAGAGGAGTGGGAGGCCCCGGTGCACAACTGAGCAAGAAGACAAGTACATTAGACTGTCTAGTTTGAGAAACAGACGCCTCACAAGTCCTCAGCTGGCAGCTTCATAGTACCCACAAAACACCAGTCTCAACGTCAACAGTGAAGAGGCGACTCCGGGATGTTGGCCTTCTATGCAGAGTTCCTCTGTCCTCTTTTCTTTTTATTGGCCAGTCTGAGATATGGCTTTTTCTTTGCAACTCTGCCTAGAAGGCCAGCATCCCGGAGTCGCCTCTTCACTGTTGACTTTGAACCTGGTGTTTTGCGGGAACTATTTAATGAAGCCCCCACACACATACACACAAACACTATTCCCCATAGCCTTATTGCCACCATATTTGCATTTCAGGTTTTGTGTGAACTGTGAAGACTGGTGAACATTGTGTGAACTGTGAAAACTTGTTGACATTTTAATGGCAAGGCTGAAGACATTGGCAATTAGTTATCATATGAAGATTCCTAATTCGACACCGAGGCCAAACAAATCCCTGATCAGGTTCTCCTTCGAGTTTTAAATGACACCTCTTAGAATGCACAGTCTTGTCAGTAAACGAGGGAGACATTATTTGAAGTCTTCACCTGATAAATGACAAAACAAGAAGAAGGGTTGGCATACTACCACCAACACAGACATACTCTACCCCAGGGCTGTCCAACCCTGTTCCTGGAGAGATACCCTGCTGTAGGTTTTAACTCCAAACCTGCTCCTAGAGCTACCATTCTGTAGGTTTTAACTCCAACCCTGTTCCTGGAGAGAGACCCTGCTGTAGGTTTTAACTCCAACCCTGTTCCTGGAGAGCGACCCTCCTGTAGGTTTTAACTCCAACCCTGTTCCTGGAGAGAGACCCTCCTGTAGGTTTTAACTCCAACCCTGTTCCTGGAGAGAGACCCTCCTGTAGGTTTTAACTCCAACCCTGTTCCTGGAGAGAGACCCTCCTGTAGGTTTTAACTCCAACCCTGTTCCTGGAGACACCCTCCTGGAGGTTTTAACTCCAACCCTGTTCCTGGAGAGAGACCCTCCTGTAGGTTTTAACTCCAACCCTGTTCCTGGAGAGAGACCCTCCTGAAGGTTTTAACTCCAACCCTGTTCCTGGAGACACACCCTCCTGTAGATTTTAACTCCAACCCTGTTCCTGGAGAGAGACCCTCCTGTAGGTTTTAACTCCAACCCTGTTCCTGGAGAGATACCATCCTGTATGTTTTAACTCCAACCCTGTTCCTAGAGCTACCATTCTGTAGGTTTTAACTCCAACCCTGTTCCTAGAGCTACCATTCTGTAGGTTTTAACTCCAACCCTGTTCCTGGAGAGATACCATCCTGTAGGTTTTAACTCCAACCCTGTTCCTCGAGACACACCCTCCTGTAGGTTTTTAATCCAACACCAGCTGTAACTAACCTGATTAAATATATCAACCAGCTAATTATTAGAATCGGGTATGCTAGATTAGGGTTGGAGTTAAAACCTACTGGACGGTAGCTCTCCAAGAACAGGGTTGGAGTTAAAACCTACTGGACGGTAGCTCTCCAAGAACAGGGTTGGAGCGAAAACCTACTGGACGGTAGTTCTCCAAGAAGAGGGTTGGAGTTTAAACCTACAGAAGGGTATCTCTCCAGGAACAGGGTTAGACAGTCCTGCTCTAGAGTCTAAATGCTAATGCTGCAACCTGAATATTGAAGTGTTTGGCAGGGTGAATAAACTAGGCACGCCAGTAACATGGAAGGGGATCTACACATGATGAAAAGCAAGATGAATCTAGGAACATTAAACACTAATGTACATTATCAACTGGGTGGTTGGAGCCCTGAATTCTGATTGGCTGAAAGCCATGGTATATCAGACCGTATACCACCGGTATGACAAAACATGTATTTTAACTGCTCTAATGACGTTGGTAACCAGTTTATAATAGCGACAAGGCTCCTCGGGGGGTTTGCTGATATATGGCCAATATACCACGGCTCTGCGTTGCGTCGTGCCTAAGACCAGCCCTTTGCCGTGGTATATTGGCCATATACCACTCCCCCCTCGGCTCTTATTGCTTAACTCTATGATGACATGAGAACAAATAACATTGTTATGACACGATTATTCACTGGTGTTTTCCTTTTTCTCATTCTCCATGGTGACGGAGCGCTGTCGTTAGCCATGTCATTTCTCCATCTGAAATACATGACATGTTCTACCTCAGAGATAATTACACTAGTTAATGCACTTACTAATTGCCTGATCCTACTTCAAGACAGTCATTCTCTAAAAATAAATAATATACATTTAGTCATTTATTTTATTTCCCTTGTCATTCTATTTCTAAACATCGACTTACTTTGACTCCTTTCACACTCTGAGGAGCATAGGTCATCCACAAATTAATTCTATACATAGGCCTAGAATATAGAATAGCTTATTAAGATTCGTGTCCTTCTTGACGGAAAAGTAGGTGAGTAGCTGAACTGAAGAATAGCTCGCCTGGCAGTCATTCTGCCTTTCAGGAAGCCAGTGACTACGTTCAAATGGAAAGGACAGACGAAAGGCTTCCACAGCATCTCTAGTGTTCCAACATTAACCCCGGCCTAACTTAATAGAACCATGGCCTAACTGAATAGAACCATGGCCTAACTGATTAGAACCACGGCCTAACTGAATAGAACCATGGCCTAACTGAATAGAACCATGGCCTAACTGATTAGAACCATGGCCTAACTGATTAGAACCACGGCCTAACTGATTAGAACCACGGCCTAACTGAATAGAACCACGGCCTAACTGAATAGAACCACGGCCTAACTGAATAGAACCATGGCCTAACTGATTAGGACCATGGCCTAACTGAATAGAACCACTGTCTAACTGATTAGAACCATGGCCTAACTGAATAGAAACACGGCCTAACTGAATAGAACCACAGCCTAACTGAACAGAACCACGGCCTAACTGAATAGAACCACGGCCTAACTGAATAGAACCACGGCCTAACTGAATAGAACCACGGCCTAACTGAATAGAACCATGGCCTAACTGAATAGAACCACGGCCTAACTGAACAGAACCACGGCCTAACTGAATAGAACCACGGCCTAACTGAATAGAACCATGGCCTAACTGAATAGAACCATGACCTAACTGATTAGAACCATGGCCTAACTGAATAGAACCACGGCCTAACTGAATAGAACCACGGCCTAACTGAATAGAACCATGGCCTAACTGATTAGAACCATGGCCTAACTGAATAGAACCACTGCCTAACTGATTAGAACCATGGCCTAACTGAATAGAAACACGGCCTAACTGAATAGAACCACGGCCTAACTGAACAGAACCACGGCCTAACTGAACAGAACCACGGCCTAACTGAACAGAACCACGGCCTAACTGAATAGAACCATGGCCTAACTGAATAGAACCATGGCCTAACTGAATAGAACCCCGGCCTAACTGAATAGAAGCCCGGCCTAACTGAATAGAACCATGGCCTAACTTAATAGAACCCCGGCCTAACTGAATAGAGCCATGGCCTAACTTAATAGAACCCCGGCCTAACTTAATAGAACCCCGGCCTAACTGAATAGAACCATGGCCTAACTGAATAGAACCACGGCCTAACTCAAATCAAATCAAAAATCAAATCAAGTTTATTTTATATAGCCCTTTGTACATCAGCTAATATCTCGAAGTGCTGTACAGAAACCTGAACGGTGGCTGGGAAAAACTCCCTAGAAAGGCCAAAACCTAGGAAGAAACCTAGAGAGGAACCAGGCTATGAGGGGTGGCCAGTCCTCTTCTGGCTGTGCCGGGTGGAGATTATAACAGAACATGGCCAAGATGTTCAAAATCTTCATAAATGACCAGCATGGTCAAATAATAATCAGGAATAAATGTCAGTTGGCTTTTCATAGCCGATCATTAAGAGTTGAAAACAGCAGGTCTGGGACAGGTAGCACGTCCGGTGGACAGGTCAGGGTTTCATAACCGCAGGCAGAACAGTTGAAACTGGAACAGCAGCAAGGCCAGGTGGACTGGGGACAGCAAGGAGTCATCATGCCCGGTCGTCCTGATGCATGGTCCTAGGGCTCAGGTCCTCCGAGAGAGAGAAAGAAAGAGAGAAGGAGAGAATTAGAGAGAGCATACTTAAATTCACACAGGACACTGGATACGACAGGAGAAGTACTCCAGATATAACCAACTGACCCTGGCCCCCCGACACATAAACTACTGCAGCATAAATACTGGAGGCTGAGACAGGAGGGGTCAGTAGACAGTGGTTCAATGACAGGAGGGGTCATTGAACCACTGCCTAACGGAATAGAACCACGGCCTAACTGAATAGAACCCCGGCCTAACTGAATAGAACCACGGCCTAACTGAATAGAACCACGGCCTAACTGAACAAAACCACGGCCTAACTGAACAGAACCACGTCCTAACTGAATACTGTGATCTGCGTGAAGAGGAGACGGAGAAAGAGAGGCCGGAGGGCGGGCTGCCTTCTGAGGAGTAGGAGGCGATCGAATAAACCCCCAGCTCCCCTCGATTCTGCTCGCAAACATGCAATCTTTGGACAATAAAATGGACGAGTAATTGGGAAGATGAAACTACCAACGGGACATTAAACACTGTAACATCTTATGCCTGACGGAGTCCTGGCTGAACGACTACGATATCAACATACAGCTCGCTGGTTACACGACATACCAGCAGGATAGAACAGTGGCGTCTGGAAAGATGAGGAGCGGCGGTCTATGTATTTTATAAACAACAGCAGGTGCACGATATCTAAGGAAGTCTCGAGCCATTGCTCACCTGAGGTAAAGTTTCTCATGATAAGCTGCAGACCACATTACCTACCGAGAGAGTTTTCATCTGTATTCTTTGTAGCTGTTTACATGCCACCACAGTCAGAGGCTGGCACTGAGAAAGCATTGAATGAGCTGTATTCTGCCATAAGCAAACAAGAAAACGTTCACCCAGAGGCGGCGCTCCTAGTAGCCGGGGACTTTAATGCAGGGAAACTTAAATCAGTTTTTACCTAATTTCTATCAGCATGTTAAATGTGCAACCAGAGGGAAAAGACCTCTGGACCACCTATACTCCACACACAGAGATGCATACAAAGCTCTCCCTACATGTACATACTACCTCAACTAACTGGTGCCCCCGCACATTGACTCTGTACCGGCACCCCCCTGTATATATTGTTACTTTAATTACTTGTTACTTTTATCTCTTATTCTTATCCGTAATGTTTGACACTGCATTGTTGGTTAAGGGTTAAGGACTTGTAAGACAGAATTTCACGGTAAGGTCTACACCTGTTGAATTCGGCGCATGTGACAACTAGAATTTGATTTGTTACTCTTCTTCTACCTCTAACCCACTGTAATTCTCCCTCCCTCCCCCCTCCGCTCCCCTCCCTCCCTCCCTCCCCCCTCCGCTCCCCTCCCTCCCTCCCTCCCTCCCTCCCTCCCTCCCTCCCTCTCTCCCTGTATATCTCTCACTTCCTCCCTCCCTCTACCTCTCTCTCTGTATCTCCCTCCCTCCCTCCCTCCCTGTATCTCTCTCTCTTCCTCCCTCCCTCTACCTCTCTCTGTATCTCCCTCCCTCCCTCCCTCCCTCCCTCTCTCCCTGTATATCTCTCACTTCC
The DNA here is from genome assembly GCF_029448725.1 of Salvelinus fontinalis. Taxonomy (NCBI): domain Eukaryota; kingdom Metazoa; phylum Chordata; class Actinopteri; order Salmoniformes; family Salmonidae; genus Salvelinus; species Salvelinus fontinalis. The sequence goes on from NC_074670.1 coordinate 8,025,504, forward strand.
TCCCTCCCTCTACCTCTCTCTCTGTATCTCCCTCCCTCCCTCCCTCCCTGTATCTCTCTCTCTTCCTCCCTCCCTCTACCTCTCTCTGTATCTCCCTCCCTCCCTCCCTCCCTCCCTCCCTCTCTCCCTGTATATCTCTCACTTCCTCCCTCCCTCTACCTCTCTCTCTGTATCTCCCTCCCTCCCTCCCTCCCTGTATCTCTCTCTCTTCCTCCCTCCCTCTACCTCTCTCTGTATCTCCCTCCCTCCCTCCCTCCCTGTATCTCTCTCTCTTCCTCCCTCCCTCTACCTCTCTCTGTATCTCCCTCCCTCCCTCCCTCCCTCCCCTGTATCTCTCTCACTTCCTCCCTCCCTCCCTCCCTCCCTGTATCTCTCTCTCTTCCTCCCTCCATCTACCTCTCTCTGTATCTCCCTCCCTCCCTCCCTCCCTCCCTGTATCTCTCTCTCTCTTCCTCCCTCCCTCTACCTCTCTCTCTGTATCTCCCTCCCTCCCTGTATCTCTCTCTCTCTTCCTCCCTCCATCTACCTCTCTCTCTGTATCTCTCTCTCTGTATCTCTCTCTTTTTCTCTAGGATAGAGGGGATCAGTCAGAAATGACAATTATATTTGATCTGTCTGTGTCTCACCATGAAGGCACCCAGAGCAGAGCTACAAATCTGGTATAGCTGCCAAACGGCTTCTGAAGGCCTGGCGTTCTGTCTCTGATGTCTTCTGAAATGTCTCGTAGCATTTCTGGAGGTCAGACTGCTGTCTCTCAACATGGGAATGAAAGGAGAGAGCAGGTTTTTCTATTCTCCTCAAATAGCAGCGTGATATTCCTGAATATCCCTGTGGCAGCATGGGGATGTGATGTTTTGTTGCAGGGTACTGTGTCAACTCAGGATAATAGAGGTAGAAAATCAGATGTGCTGTCTTTAAATA